>NC_051154.1:270877608-271142608 GCF_013339745.2 Dermacentor silvarum | reverse complement strand
TATCTACCAGCAATTGGAAATACGCGGACCGGGCGCAGCGACCTTGCCGAGCGCAGCTTGTATTGACCCTTTCCGCGGAGCAGTTTGTTTTAGAGAAACGAGATGGCGCTCACGGCGGCGCGCCTTGCCTCTCCTCAGCGACCGGGCACAAATACGAAACCATTACCGCTTCTACCTTTCTTGTGTGGCCAAGTTTGCGGACCGCTGCTGCAACTGTCCAAACATGTTACCGGCACTTCGTGATGTACGGCTTTCCTCGAGGATACAGAAATTTGCTCATCCGCCAGCCTTGTATTACTAACCTTCAATGAAAGGGCTTCATCCCCAGAACGTCGTCAAGAGTGAGTACCACTCGTTAAACAATGACAAAGGGAGTAGCGCCGCTTCTTGTCATAGTAAGTTTCGCGCACGTTATCTATAAACATCTGTCCCAAATGGCAGGAAAACTTACGCCCACTCTATCGCCCACGTATCAAGAATAAGTGAATGGGCCCGCGCACACTTGAATATATGCGCACTGATATACGCACAATAAATGACGGACTACACCTATGGCGTACGAATAGTCGAAGCTGAATGTTTCGTGACGGTCCACAAGAGTAAGCGAGTTACTAACTTTAATATATATTTGGCTACAAGGTATTACAATGTACAAAACAGCTACGTTTCAAGCGTTGTGCTCAGCAAGAACAAATCTATCGGAACTGAGCACACCTGCGAGCGATTAGGGAGAAAATAATCAGATAGTGGCCGCACCGGGGAACTTCACTGAGTCAGAAACTGACAAGTCACCGCTTCAAAATATTTGCCGAATAAAGAACAAAGAGCAAAACGCACTAATCCTCAGTGAATTTTTAATCGGAAAGCTTGGATAGCTTGGAATACATATTTAGCCCCGCTTTTAGACCAAGCACCATATATACTGCTTGCGCCGTTTGGACATAGCTTAACCAGCTCCGAACGCGCTTTTGCATGTTCTCTGAAGCTGTAATCAAGGCTTCGTGTCGTCCACCTAGTCACTGTCTACGATATATCCGAAAACAGAGGTTTTCTAAGCCGCGCCGGTGTCATACACTTCAATAGTAAACAAGGAGGCAACGGAGGCAGTTGAGGCAAGCAATGGACGCGTCACCACGTGGTCAAACATGGCAGCGCCCACGGGATCGCCGCGAAAAGGGTCAATACGTGCGTATAGATAGAGTGTACTAGACAATGGTCGAGTGGGCCGAACGGCGCTCTGCCGCTGAGGCGCCGCGTGTGTAAAAATAGTGCGAGGGCGCTGCGAGCGAACTGGATTGGGGTGGAGACGCGCTTCGCGGCATATTCAACGTACTTTCGCTGCAGGCGCCGAGGCCGATTGCGCATAGTACGCTCTTAAAGTAGCGCTTTATTTCAACTGCAACTATGTTTGCACCATTTTGCCAAACATATATATTTGAGGCATAGATTTTAGAACGCGACGTCTTCAATGTTGCTGTCGTTGTCGATGTCTGCTAGCGAGCGTGTGTTCGCTACGCGGACGCTGGCGTACGCCCAGTTTTTCTCGCAGAACCTCTGTGCAGTACATTTTTTAATGGTTTAGTTACTTCCGTGCGCCCATGACTCTTTACGGCCGGTTCCAAATGTAGTTTTAGCCACGTGAACTGCTGTTTTTACCACTATCCTCTAAAGGTAACTGATATCTCCGCACAATGAAGGCTACGTAAGAAAATTTTATTATTGATATCGTGTCATTTTCCACGCGCTTCTTGTTGATGGATATTGATCAGGGACAATGATCGAACAAAACAATCTTAGAGTGAAATAAACCAGGTTTATTAACTGCGTGGCGCGAAGAATGACAAATGTATTTCTAGGTAATGAAATCAAAGGGTACATAGACATATATATTTACGATATATATATATATATATATATATATATATATATATATATATATGTAAGGGGAAAATAAAAGGTATTCTAAATGCAATAATTGAAAAAGTGAGAACTCCCGACCGGGGAATAAGCGCACGTGTTTGCAGTAACAAACATACTTATTAGTGAATACTGGAAATAAAACTCTCATTCGCAGAAATAATATTCATAGCAAAACCATCTTATATATAATGTGTATGTGTGTGCGTGTACCCGCCGGGGTGGCTCAGTCAGCTAAGGCGTTGCGCTGCTGAGCACGAAGTCGCGGGATCGAATCCCGGCCTCGGCAGTCGCATTTCGATGGAGGCGAAATGCAAAAACGGCCTTGTGCTTGCGTTGTAGTGCACGTTAAAGAACCCCAGGTGGTCAAAATTACTCCGGAGCCCTCCACTACGGCGTGCCTCATAATCAGAACTGGCTTTGGCACGTAAAACCTCAGAAAGAAGAAAGATGTGTGTGTGCGTGCGTGCGTGCAAGTGTTATTGATATACTGTACGACGCTGGAATAGTAATTTCCGTTCGAATGTAACGCATAACAGAACTATTCAAATCTCACAGGTGAGTGACTGCATGCAAGTGAGGACTTTATTCCGAATGATTTTTGCTGCCGGAGAGTCGTGGCTGTTGCGCAGAGGCGCAGTTCCTGAGAGAGTCCTGCTCAACAAGTTCCTTGGTCTCATTCAATATAAACGCCCCGTTTTGGGGCAGCCTGTAAGTCTGCTAACTTGATTCAGACAAGAATTTTTGACAGTCTCACCACGTTTGCAACCCATTAAAACTGAGTGCCCCATGTGGTCCACACTTATCTTCTTCAACGAACGCAACAGATCTGCGCATATCTCTACGTGTATGTGGGACATGCCGTTATTCAATTGTTTCATTATGGTCGTTATGATAGTGCACCGGATAACTGAACGCAGCCGTTTATAATATACAAGCTGCAGAGCATGAGGTGTCATACATTTGGGAACGGCATTACATTTACGCATGAAATATAGGATAAGCATAACATGTTTTGCTCGGAAATCAGACTCGAGAATAATTGATGTTGTTTACATCCCCAGAAATAAGCCGAAGAACGCAGCCACCTGCTTTTCCTTTTTTTTACTATAAGCAAGCTCTTGAGTTTTACGTGGCAAAACCACGATATGATTATGAGGCACCCGGTTTAGTTTTGCCTCCTGGGGTTCTTAAACACGCACCGAAATAGAAGTACACGAGCCTTTTCCATCATTTCGTTCCACCCGCATTCCGCGACCTGGATTGAACCCGTGAGCTCCAGTTTAGCAGCGCAACGCCATATCCACGATATAGGCACTAATTAGGCTACCGCGCAGCCTTTCTTTCTTTCTTTCTTTCTTTCTTTTTTTTTTTTTTTGAAGTATCGACTGGAAAAAAATTCCACGTATGGCTAACTAAAACCGTTTTCGGCGCTCGAGGTCCGACAGCAATAAATGACCCAGTACCAATTACTCCGCATTCTGCTACGCGAGAAAGGCGGAAACTTGAATGGAATGTTGCACTGCAGTTTACTCTTTTTTTTAATCTATACTAATGCTTCCCGTAAATCTAAGTACAAGGCGCCGGATGGGGCAGATATGCTTTACAATTGTTTGAAGCGGCAAGCAGGAAGGTTACATATGATACTTCGTCTGCGTTTCGCAAGACCTACTGATAGAAAGCTATATGCGCAACAATACACACGAGAGATACATGCTGCTTGAAGAACGAGACAAATATTTTTTCTCCAGAGGGAACCGTACGAGAACATAGTAGAATGAAAGCCGACACTGCGGCCGCAATGCACGCGCAATCACCGAGCGGCATTAGAAAATAATAAAAATAAATAAAGAAGAGAAAGGAAAGGAATTTATTCTTAAGGCATAAATACATGTCATATGCAATTATTAACCCCATTTGATCGGTCTGAACGCAAATACCAGCGCGCGAAGTAGTACGAATGACCCTGCCGAGCAGTATCGCCAGCAGTTTCCAACGGCGCGACCTTGATGCGGCCCAATCCACTTCGACCGCAGCGCCGCCACAGTATTTTTCCACGTCGGGCGCCTCACTGCAAAGCATGCGCCACCCCAGCCGCTCGTCCCACTCGACCATATTCTAGTACACTCTAGTATTATAGTGCCTAGAATATACTGGCTAGTGTGCCGACCACCCGCTCTTTTCAATGGAGGAGCGTGGCACCATCTGCAATGAATGCCCACGGTGGCCGACAGGGGTCGCAGCTATACAGGTGGGTGCCGACTGCGCGTGTCGTCTGCTTGGCTAGAGCAGTTTCGCAGTGGTTGCGTCGATTTCTGTGTTTGCGTTTTCAGTCTCATTACAGTGTTGCGTGTTTCTTCTTGCGTCATAAAAGCTTCGAGTGAGTTTGTGGTTCTGCTCCCGTGTATGTGAGTAGGAGAACTATGTGATGGCGGTGAAAGAATGTTGAAACCACAGCGACAGTGAAGCGTTGCGTGGTTGTGCTGGAGTAATTACTGCTCGAGCAAAGGGCTTGTATTCTTGTTTACTGCACCATGTGATAGCAAACGGCTCGCAGAAGGGGAACGAAGGATAAAAAGAAATGACAAAACGCTGACGCCAACTGCTGTGGTGGGTTAAAAGTATTTAAAAAGCCGTTTCATCGAACGCACGTTCACTATCATCGTGAACGGCCGGCGTTTTCAGCGATCTTCGCCGCAATAAATCGCGTGTGAAATCGATGCGATACGTACGATATTTCATAAGTATCCTACACACCTTGTATCTCAAAGCAGAAAATTAAAAGAGACAAAATTTATAAATATGTGAAAGAATTTCCGTCAAAGTCGCGCAGGCGCACCCAGTCGGTGGCCTGCTTAATTGTTGGGCTCAGCCGTTGAGAGCGCCGAATCGGAGAACTTCGATCGAAGGATCTGGTGTCGACCGCAAAGCTTCTGTATCAGAAGAGTGCGCCCAACGCTGTAGTTTCAAAGCCGCGAGCGCTGGTGGATTGCAAAATGATGGTGCACAACGTCCGCAAACCACTAGCGAAAGTCGCCATCTGTACTGTAATACGCCCTCGGGGGGTCTTCAAAATAAATAAATGAAATTAAATCTCGATCTCCATTCCAGTCGCGTAGATGAATGTGCTATCTGTTCCAGTGGAATCATTAGCTTATGCCTATTGAGAAGGTGAAATGACTAACTTAAAATAATTTACTTGCCACCTTTATTTAAGGAAAATGGTAGTGTTCTGAGTGCTGTGATGATGACAGAAGACAAAACAGGTCGCACAACTTGTGATGAGGTACGTGTAATCCTTGATCAAGAAAGTACTTAATTATCAGTTCCAGCTTGTTTATGATCGACGCAGTTTAATTAAAGCCTGCTTCAAAGGAGCAGTACTATAGAGGCATGGTTCTCGCCGAAGAATGTGTGTTAGATCTTATGAAAACACGTACAATGTACGGGGAACATTGTACGTGTTTTCTGCATGTACCAAATAGTTCTCATCTACTAATCAAGCAACCATCCTTCTCAGCTCACCCTCGCAAGCTTTCGCTCGCACCTATAGACATAATACGGCGTGCGGCTCCAATATTATATCGCACTTGGATTTTATATACGGAACATCACGGCGACGGTGGAAATTCGCCTGGAGTGTCCACACAATTCCTTTTGCAGAAAAGCGAAAGTGCAGGAAAGTATAGCGAAAACGAACAATCAATAGGAGTATAATTCCATATAGGAAAATTCTGGCAAGTGAAGCAAAAGTTAATATTTGCCCTGAAAGAGCAGCTCTGGTTGCACGACGTAAGTCGCATCACGGCATGCGATACAATGGTGAGTTTGTAAGACGTATGATGATGAACATGCGAAGCACATATACGAGCATCATCGAAGAGAAGTCATATATAGGGTGTTTTTATAGACAATCGAGATTTTACACAAAGAGGCTATATAAGAGCAGCGAACATGGCGTTGTCTTGCAGATGGGTTCCGAGGCGAGGCGGAAATACATTAATTGCCGCTAATAACGTGAGGTTCAGAAGACAAATTAACAAAAATTAATAATTACCTTTTTTATACAGTTATTGAACTGGAGAATATGAAGGCACTCACATTTTAAAGCACCTTATTTTTTTACCTTGAAAGCCGCACTTAATTCGAGATATTTATCATCGAACTTCAAAGGTCAATTCAGGCAATCCGCTGAAGCGCAGAAAAGGCGACCGCGCGCTGTCGTATCAGACCGAAACACCATGACGACAAGCGCGAGAAAGTAGCTTTGCCTTGCAAGCATGTGCGGCTTGTGTCGGGTTAGGATTTGCCGCGGTATGCCGTCATTCGAACTTCGCCGCACACATCTAGAATATCTCGAATTAGGTGCGATTCTCCACGTCGTAAAAAGATGCGTGTGGATGAAAATGTAACTGCCTCCTACTTTGCCATTTTATTCGTGCCCCAAGGCACGAATAAAAAATGTAATCATTAAATTTTTGCTAATGAGGCATCCGAGGCTCATGTCCGCCTCGCTTATGAACTCGTCTGCGAAAACATCAGGTCAGCTTCATTGATTACGTTTAAAAATTAAAATATGTATTGTCCAAAAAAAAAACATCCTGTATATATAGTCAGTTTCACTGGTCCATATAAATTAAGCATTCTTATTCTCTATTAGTAATAAGTCACCGAATATGTATACTTTAAAAATCCTACGTGACAATGAGCTGGACTGTCTTAGAAAACGAATGTAGGGCTTTCTTTGCCTGAATTGAACCACCGGAGGTTCGACACTCGAAGCAGAGCTAGCTAGTACGTAAGTTCAAACGCAGGCAGCAAGCAGTAAATAAGCCTTCTTATAGCCAAAAGAAACCCTAAATTAGAAATTACCTTCCCACATGGGAAATTTACTGCTCCTACGGCTTTATAAATACAAAAAGCGCAGCAGCCCTATGTGAAAACACGGCGGTCTATGAAGAGCGGGTGGCGCCGCGGCACACACCCGCACTGCAGCGCTCCTAGCGGCAGCCGCTGACATTCATTGCAAACGGTGCCACCCGAAAGGCCGCGGTCGGCGCACTAGCCAATATATTCTAGGCACTATAAACATGGAAGGACTCTGGCACTATTGACCCTTTTCGCGGAGCAGTTTGTTTTAGAGAAACGAGATGGCGCTCACGGCGGCGCGCCATACCTCTCCTCCAGTGTTGCCAGGTTTGGCTATATATAGCCAAATTGGGCTACAGGAAAATAAATTTGGCGTCGACTTGGACGAGTTGGCTATGTGGCTATATTTGGGCTGCTGAAAATCTGCGACTTGGCTTTCTTTGGGCTGTAAGTGGCGCCATAATCCACGCTCCAGTACTCTCCAGAGGTGGCTCTGATCGGGTAGGAGCAAATCCCGAAGGCTATGTTTAGCTGGCTTAGCCGGCCGCGTGGCTGTGCGTGTGTGCGTGCGCGAAATGACCCCCCCCCTCCCCTTCCCTTCCCTGGCTGCGCCATTGTCTGAGCCGGTGGCTTTGATCTTTTATGCACTTAAACTTACACCCCGCTTGACCGTTGTACACCCGACCCCCGGGCATCGGGATGTGCGTGGTAGTAGTGGGTTTTTCACAGTACACTGTACTAACATGGCTATGCTCAGGAAGGTAGAGCCATAACCTAGGGTCGGGGCTGTCGGGCGATCATGGCGCCGACATGAAAGAAGGGAAGCATGGGTGGATGACACGCTCAAGTGTGATGGCCATGTCTTCTGGGTGAAGTATCGCCCCGGCCACAGCTTTCGACCTTCTCCACGTTTCTCGCGCGAAGCTTTACTGCTATTTTCCTTCTCCTGCTAGATGCATTTTTGTTCGTGCTTACATTCGAGATTCATTTCGATAGGTTGCACGTAAGATCGGATCATCCTCAGAGAGGAGAATCCAAACAAGGGTAAGTGGGCCAAGTATGCGAGAACGTATAAAAAAGAATGGGAGCAAAACCCCGAGCCAAAGGTGGGTTCGAGTGCTTTTACTTCTAGATGGTCTGCCCGTAACGTCACGGATGCAGATACTCATTCTGCTAATATCGAAACATGTTTGCCATGATGACATCAGTGCACCACGTCACATGAACTTGACCTACCATGTTAGCTTAGCTTGCGAGGTGAGACGCTGCTGGCTCGAGGACGCGGGTTTGATTCCCGGCCCCGCGGCGGCCGCATTTCGATCAAGGCGAAATGCAGGAACACTCGTGTACTTAGATTTAGGTGTACGTTAAATAACCCGAGGTTGACAAAATTAATCCGGAGTCCCCCACTGCGTCATACTTCCCAATCATATGGTGGTTCGGGCACGTAAAACCCCTGAAATTATTAGAGAGTTTTAGAATGGAGGCCTCAAACGTTTTGCGGCCCCAAAGAAATAGCGTCGATGCCACTGCGCATGCGCAAGAGACAAACTGTGTTTGGGTTTTGCGTCGAGCACGCTATTTCATTGATTTAGCGGGAGCCCCAAAAGCTGCCCCAAATGCTTTACGTCAACAAACATGATGGCGCCCATCGAAGCGACGGCTATAACCTAGCACCAAACTGGGTTCGATTCATGGTAACGCGTAAAGTTCGTAAGCTAGGAAAAGTGACTGCGGTTATCGCTTTCTCTCAACTAACATGTCTAATGAAGATTGATTCATTAGACGCCGCTGATTCCGAATTCAATTGTCAGTTTCATGGCTCGTAGGCATAACACGGATTGACTTGGCTGCGTGAAGGTACGTAAAGATCGGTTACTCAAAACTAAGCGCTACAAGTTGCTTGCTGCTAATAGAATAAGTTCAAAATTGTAACTAAACGTGAAAACACGAAAATCTAAATTACTATTCCTATCATAAACTGGTATATTTCATTTTAATATTTATGACGCTGCAAGCGCAGCACGCTCTCCCCAAACGCGAAGCGCCTGTTCTAAAACTCTTCACTCCTGCATGCCCGAACGCTAACACGCGCACAGCTCTTTGTGGCCCCAAACTTTGGGGGCCCCTATTCTAAAACATTATTAGCGCATCAACGTGATTTGCTTTTTTACTGTAACTGGTTTTCACAGCATAACCACTGTTATCAATTTGTTGTTTACCTTTGCTCTTTGTGCGCCGTCGCGGCTTTTACCATTATGAGCTATAGTTACGTTCGGGACTGCGCGCTTCTTACACTGGTGTGCCATTTTGCGCCGTAATCTTGTAAAGCTTCGCTTACACCGATTCAGACAGTCAGTGGCATATGTTGTCTGTCACTTTATTTTAACGCATGTCTTTGCCCTGCTAGACACCTAAGATGGCGGCCAGGCTGATGTAAATGGACAGCATAGAGAGCATGTACCAGCTAACCCGGGCCAAGCCAAGCATTGAAAAAAAAAAACGAGAAAACAAGATAGGACGATGAAACAAATAACACGAGATATCAAAGCTCGAAATACTTGTTTTAGCTTATAAAAAAAGAAGCCGTGAGCACGTCGCGGTGGCAGATCGCTGGACAGCTCTACTTCTACGCGGTATATAGGCACAGATGACGTGAGAGATCGGTGATGCTAAACATTATTTTGCATTCACGACAGCTAAAAGGCAGAGTTCGTAGTTAATTACTGTAAATAACTAAAAATTATAACTTAGTAGTATCGGTCATGAAATAAAATACTAATTTCGCCCTCTGCAGCGGTTCGCTGGAACTTAAAGGGCAACTCCGGCGATTTTTCGATGACAACGGATGTCGATGAAATTCGCTGGGTCTGTTCCTCTGAATACCTCCGTCATGCCCTAAAAAGAGCAGGCTTGAGAGTTGCACAGTTTTTTTACAAATGAATTTAATTTATTGCCTCGAGCACCCTATACCTTACCCCCTCCTCAGTTATAGGCCACATTGTGTATGACGTCAGGAATGGCCCACGCGCAGAGCATGCCGGGATCATGCAGACGACAGCGACGAGAGCGTGCAGGAGTCGACGATCGTGAGCTAGTGCTTGGCGTGAGATGTTGCTGTCGCGAGAAGTTGCATTCCCTGTGGATGGGCAAGTGATGCGGGGTGGCAAGCGGTGTTGCGTTGTTGGCTGCACGGACTTCAGCCCTCGCCATCCGCAAATACAGTTTGAGCTGATCCCGATCGCGTTCAGCCGAGGTTAAGCCTATCACAGTGGCCGAGTTCGTGCGTCTGCTGCTGGCGGACCAGGCCCACTGATATGAAGCTAATTAAGCTATTAGGACGAGGAAAGCTGCTTCTGTAGTTCAGTTTTGACCATACGGATTTGAAATAAACCATTCCTCATTTCGGACAGTGCACACGCAAAAAGCTAGAAGCGACAACACGACGCGCAATCAGCATCCGTATACGTTGCCGTTCTCGAATGCGGCCGGTCGCACTCGCCGGCGCTTCCCTAAATGAAATGTGACTACGCAAATCCATGGGTGTATTATTACCTATTGTTATGCTGACTCATTATTTAGCTTACGAGGTGCACTGTTTGCCTCGTATCCCAAATGGGCAGCAAGCGGAGGCCCCTTCGATAGAGCATGTGTAAACAATTACCGTCTCGTTCAGCTGCCAACGATGTCATACTTCATGGCATCTGCGTTTCCGCGAGAAAACTATACATTCTCTAAATGAGCGTTCAAACGCGCAATGTCCCAATCTATGTCTACTTTACGGAGCACTAATTGTGTGCATGAAGAGAATACGAAGAATGATAAGCAGGCTGCACAACGCTTCCCTACTACGGTCTCCCGCTCGCTGTTTCCGAAGGTGTGTGGTAGCACGTATCAGCGCGACCCAGAGTGATGTAACGGTGCTTACATGCACAAAATCTACGTGTTTTGATATGTTCTGACATTAATTGATGTCACCGATGAGCGGCTATCTCAAGCGAACGACGTACGAGTGGTCGCTGTACCTGCCGATGTAAACAAATGCACCGGTCGGTGCTTTGGACTGTCAGCGACATTCTTGTGGGATACAAATGCGGAAAGTCGTGCTCCACATCTTATAGTGAGCATGCGAAGCGGTTCCCTGAGAGGGGTAAAACACCTAAAATGGCAAGCAGCACGTATATCAGTGGTTAGGGCTACCCTTGGTCTTCATGTCGCAGCGCGATATGTTGCGCATGGGTGCTGGCTCTAGTGGTGGAGGACGGTGATTCGTGGCTATTGAATTCTTCTAAATCATAACTGTCACTGTTTGACAGATCCGAGTAGGTGGTGCAGCTTACATACAATGTCACCCGAAGGTCCGGCGCGGTCACGAATAAGCTGAGCGTCTGCTCTTCGCCGGTTTCGTTCACACCGCGGGCGAGACCGGCATGCGTTGCGCGCCTTCCCCGCCGGGGATACATTCGTGACGTCACACGCAGAGGTTCGCTCGGCTGCTTGCTCCGGTTTCGGTTTCGTTTTTGCGCTTTTTTGCTTATTTAAAATTATTTTCGACTTTGCGGAACAATTCTCCTATCAGGTGCGTCGCAGGAGGGTCTCGGGAACCTAAATATTTTATTAGCTCGACATGGTCAAAAAATCGCCGGAGTTGCCCTTTAAGAGCTTCCGGGGCCAATCAAAAAGGGTCCTGTGCAAGCATAATGTCACTGTTGTTGATGTCAAGGGCCGACCGTCAGGGCAGCGCGGACATTTTGGAACGACGGGTTGTGCAAAAAAGGATTGCCGTAGTAGAATGTGAAAATGTATATACACAAATAAAACTGGAAATCAAAATGGCTATATGTGGCTACGAAATTTTTTGCACTTCTTTGTGCTTTTTTGTATTTGGCTACATTTGGGCTACAACTTCTCTAGCTTTTGGCTACGCCGCCTTGTCGGACCTGGCAACACTGTCTCCTCAGCGACCGCACACGAATACGAAACCATTACCGCTTCTACCTTGCTTCTGTGCGATCAGCTGTCGGAAATGCAACCGAGTTTTCGCTAACACACTGTGCTCCAATCATGCTAGATTGAATCATGTGGATTGAAGAAGTGTGCAGTAGTTGCCTGCAAAAATAGTGATTGGCATGTTAAAGAATAAAATGAATCTGTGTGGCTAAGTTCGCGGACCGCTGCTGCAACTGTCCGAACGTGTCCCCGGCACTTCGTGATGTACGGCTTTCCTCGAGGATACAGAAATTTGCTCATCCGCCAGCCTTGCATCGCTAACCTTCAAAGAAAGGGCTTCATCCCCAGAACGTCGGCAAGAGTGAGTACCACTCGTTAAACAATGACAAAGGGAGTAGCGCTGCTTGCTCTCATAGTAAGTTTTGCGCACGTTATCTATACACACCTGTCCCAAATGGCAGAAAAACTTACGCCCACTCTATCGCCGACGTATCAAGAATATGTCAATGGGCGCACACTTGAATATATGCGCACTGTATACGTACAATAAATGACGGACTACACCTATGGCGCACGAATGATCGAAGCTGAATGTTTCGTGACAGTCCACAAGAGTAAGCGAGTTACTAGCTGTAATATATCTTTGCTACAAGGTATTACAATGTACAAAACAGCTACGTTTCCAGCCTTGTGCGCAGCAAGAACAAATCTATCGGAACTGAGCACACCCACGAGCGATTAGGCAAAAAATAATCAGATAGTGGCCGCACCGAGGAACTTCACTGAGTCAGAAACTGACAAGCCACTGCTTCAAAATATTTGCCGAATAAAGAATAAAGAGCAAAACACACTAATCCTGACTGAATTCATAATCGGAAAGCTTGGATAGCTTGGAACACATATTTAGCCCCGCTTTTAGAACAAGCACCATATACGCTGCTTGCGCCGTTTGGACATAGCTTAATTGGCTCCGAAAGCGCTTTTGCATGTTCTCTGAAGCTGTGATCAAAGCTTCGTGTCGTCCACCTAGTCACCGTTTACGATATCTCCGAAAACAGAGGTTTTCTAAGCCGCGCCGGCGTCATACACTTCCATTATAAACAAGGAGGCAACGGAGGCAGTTGAGGCAAGCAATGGACGCGTCACCACGTGGTCAAATATGGAAGCGCCCACGGGATCGCCGCGAAAAGGGTCAATACTAGTATAGATGGTTTCATCCAGCGCCACCGCGCTCTGGCAACGCTGTGCGCCGGCTTCCGGCGCCCCCAGGAAACTTCCGGTAGCCGTTGCTTTTGCTCGTTTTTGCTGGTATTTGTTCGCTCGCGCGCTCGTCTTGCGTATATTCTGTGTTATTTTTCGGGTATATCGATAGAAGTGCGACTTGCGGCATTCAGTGTGTTGCGTGACGGCGAGTAGCTCTTGGAGCACCGACTGTTTTCATTACGTTTACTCGTCAACGGTGTTTTTCAAATCTGGGAGCCTACCAAGAGCTCCCAGATTTGCTCTACTCACTTCATCCAAGGTACGTTACTACGTGGAGTAGCCGGACTGCTGTAATGCTGAATAATAAAAGTGCTACTGCACGATTGTTCTGGCCGTATGTCGTGTAACTCACGCGAGAGCAGCTCGACTCTCGCCCCGAGTTTGCCCGCTCGTCCAGTTTCTTGCCTCGGCGTGCATCGCCATGCTACAAACATGAGTTAAACTTATTGTTTAGCGCGTGCCATGCTGCCGCCGTTTTATTTTAATGTTTTTCGTATCTGGGGCACAAGTGCACTTCTGCAGCTTTACTACCTAGGTACATGTGTGCATTGGTTTATCATATTTAACGTCCCAAAGCGGCTCAGGACGGACGCCGCAATGGAGGGCTCCGGATAATTTCGACCACCTGTGGTTCTTTAACGTGCACTGACATCGCACAGTACGCGGACCTCTAGCATTTCGCCTCGATCGAAATGCGACAGCCGGGGTCCAAACGGCATCTTTCGGGTCAGCAACCGGGCACCGTAACCGCTGGGCCACCGCGGCGGCATTTGAGCTTTCGTATCCGTATCGCAGAGCAGAATCGCAGAAAAGTTTGCGATTTCCGTGCATGCATGTAGGAAATTTCGGCCACATTCTAAAAGCATTTACGAATTAACGGAGGCCAATTATGGATTGCAATCTCGGCTTCTTGCACTAAATGACTTTTGAGAATGTACAGTTATTTGCGAATGCATATTGAAAAGCAGAAACAAGGCAGATGACGCAAAAAACATGTGCATGTACACATGCACAGCTTACCACTTCATCCTCCATCTTGCAGCAATAAAAGAAGTGCCATTGCGAAATGCAAAAACGCCCGTGTGCTTGTGTTGTAAGGCACGTTAAAGAACCCCAGGTGGTCAATATTGTCGCGAGAGGAAAAGGCAGGCAGTCAGTTCCGAGGGAGGGGCTGTTTACTGTTTCGGCCGCAGCATGATGATGATGATGATGATATTCTCAGCACATGGCTCGTACCCACTCCGGGGGATTGGCCAAGAATTGGGCACCTGAACTTTTAGGTACGGATTTTGAAACTACTGTTACAGTGCAATTTAGTAATCAGAACAGACAGAATAATTTTCCTATACTGCACTTTTTATAATATAAATGTCATGCTATATCTCTAGGTGTGAAAGTATGTATTTAAAATTTTATTCGTTTAGTTGATTGAATGAAATTACAAACGGCATCAAACACGTCCCTGTGGCTAAAGCCGAATACCGAGGCACCGAAAGAGAGTACTATTTCTGATGTTAAATTTACCCCTAATTTAGCGAGCGGAATTTCAAGAAGTCTTTTTCTTTGTAATTTATACCGGCGACATATTAAAAAGTAGTGTTCTATGGTTTCTATTTCTAGACAGAATGGACACAGCGGCGATATCGCCAGACCAGCCCTGTGTAAATATAGGTTTAATGGTGGGACACGGCAGCGTAATTTTGTGATTATTACTTCCGATTGTCTTGATGGACACCAATGTATTTTCCACGGAAACTTTAGTTGTTGAAATTCAGTCCATGATGTTATTGTTTCAATTATGTCTCTACGAATTGAAAAATTCCGATATCTGATCGCGGTTATTTGTGCCACCACTGGAAGGACCGATATTATTGGTCCATTCAGGGATGCTCGCGCTAATGAATCGGCCATTTCATTTAAATGTAATCCGCAGTGTCCTGGTACCCATAATAATTTTACAAGATTCAGCTGGGGGGGAACTAATGTTAGAAACGTCTTTAGAGCCGGCGAATTTGTTGAAGCTGTAAGCGCAGAGCAGACGGAAAGGGAATCTGTTATAATTACCGCGCTGGATTCATGTAAAGGGAGTTTACGCAGTGCAAGAATCATTGCTAAGAGCTCAGCTTCAAATACGGGAGTAAAATCTGGCAGTCTCAAGGAGAATGACCAGCCAAGTGACATCGAGAAAATGCCCACACCCGCCTTATCGTCGTTCACAGAAGCGTCAGTGGCAATTATGTTAATTGTGTGTACGTGTGCAAGGTAATCTTGCAATAAATTATTTAATAACCTGACTGAATGAAACTTAGGGTTCTGTGGGAAAATTTCATCGAATTCAATCTTTAAATTCTGATTTGAGTCATACGATGGAATAACGTCTCGAATTTTTACATTTAAACTGTCTAATTGTTTTTGTACAAAAATAATCTGTGGGGTGTGAAAACGTGGCCAATGAGCTAGAAAGAAGGAGTTTGGATCGTTTATAAATACATACTCGGATCTTCTAATTGAAAAACTGTAAAATTTTAGAAATGTTTGTATCGTTAAGATGCGGAATCTGCTGGGCAATGTTGGTAGGCGCGCTTCCTGATAAAGAACATTGTTTGCTACAAACCTAGGGAGTCCCAGGCACAGGCGCAGGGCTTCACGCTCCAAAAGGACCAGAGGCTTAGTTTTATAAGCAGGGCTTCCTGAGAATAATACACAGCCGAATTCCAATATTGGACGCATGTACATTTTGTATATCATTATGAGGGCGTCCCTGCGTAGCCCATACTTTCGGTTGCTCAGTCTGCGTAGTAAACCTAAAGCACGCTGTGCTTTAGATGCTACATTTTCTATATGTGGACTCCAGTTGAGTTTTGCATCATAAATGATACCTAAATATTTAAGAGTCTCAACCTGGGGAATTGGTTCTTGATTGTAAACTATAGAGACTGAAACCGGATCCGTTAGTGGGAACACCAATATTGCGCTTTTACTTACATTTAATGTCATGCAAATTGATTGAAGCCATACCTCAAGCATACTCAAGTATCTCTGCAATTTTTGGTATAAAGAATATATGTCGTTATCGGCCGCGAAGAATGCAATATCATCTGCATATACGTAAACTTGCACGTCCTGATTGGCTGGAATGGAGCTCATTAATATGTTAAATAATATTGGAGATAAGACTGCTCCTTGGGGGACACCACGAGTCTGTTTGAATTTAGAGGAAGAGCAGCCATCCTTACAGCAATAAAATTCTCTTGATCTCAAAAATTCTGCCAACCACGCAATAATATATTTTGGGACATTATGATTCCGTAGTACATTCAGTAAAACTGTATGTTCCACGGAGTCATATGCTTTAGCTATGTCTAATGCCACTAAAGCAGAATATTGTCTTCTTTTTCTAGCGAGTTGTATGCGGCTCTCTAAATCAGCATGGGCACACCATATAGAACAGTCAGCTCTGAAGCCTATTTGATTTGGATTCAATATTAAATTATCCGACATCCAGACAGTAATTCTGTAATGTAGAATCCTCTCTATGATTTTGACCATATTAGAAGTAAGAGAGATAGGTCTAATATTTTCTATGGTGTAACCTAATCCTTGTTTTTTAGGTTTCGGAATTACTTTAGCTAGTTTCCAATCGTATGGTATCCAGGCGTTGTTTAGAGAATAGTTTATAATGCTTAGGAGGTCACAAGGAGATATTTCGAATAAAATTTTTATCATATGCACTGTAATTCCATCAGGACCTGGAGCTGACAAGGGTAAGTTTTGAATTACTTGTGCTAATTCAGGCACAGTAACTTCGTTGAAGTCTGACGTTAGGGCTGGTTTTTGCAAGTTTTGTGACATAGACGACATGAATCTACGCTCAAGGCCTTTTGCAATCTGTTCTAGTGATTTTATCATTTCATCTGATGATAGAGTTACAAAATCAATATTAATTGGTGGTGGCAGAATTTTTCGATTTCGCATATATCTAAACAGCGCCTTTTTGTTTTTGGGATTTGAAAGGAAATCATAGTGTTTCCTATCATAATCTTCTTTAGATTTAGCTACTGTGCGTTTAAATACAGCAGCGTAAAATTTGTAATCAGCCCAATTTTGGGGGGACTGGTTATAAAGTAGTTTCTTCCAAGCTGCTTTTCTTCGTCTGTAGTCGCGTGTACAGTCTGGATTCCACCAAGGACTATGAGAGGCTCTCTTGGCAGACTCAACAATAAATTCCGCTTCTTTGTATGATCGTTTGATTATAGCACAAATTTTCATAGGTTGCGTTTCTTCGCGCTCTTCAGAATGGTGAGCCAAATGTGCTTTTAAATCATTTCTAAATTTATTGTAGTTTACGAATACTCGGATCTGAGAGCACGATGGTATTAACGGGCAAGCAATTTCAAATATTATTGGACAGTGATCACTGTTGGTGGCACAGTCCAAGGCTGCCCAAGATGAACTAGTGAGAGATGAACTTATGAAACTTAAATCTAAGGCTGAGCGCGACCGATTGCAAATAAATGTAGGAATTCTGGTGTTGAGGCAAGTCATATGGTTATCTATTGACCAATCCCACAAACGTTTGCCACATTGATCTGTTCGGAAACCCCAACACGTGTGATGGGAGTTGAAATCTCCCACAAGGATTTTATCCTTGCACCATGACGACACCGCGGAATCCAAACATCGAGTGTCTTGCACACCCGCAGGGAAGTATACATTTACTAAAGTGAATGGTAGGCAGCCCGGTAAGGTTACATCTAAGGCAAAAATTTCACTTTCAGGGGACATATGTTTATATGAAATCTTCACCTTAAGACTAACTTTATTACTAATGAAAAATGCTAAGCCTCCGCCTTTCGAAGGACGGTCTAATCGGAAAGATCGGAAGTTATTTATATGAAAAGATTGATGTGTTGAAAGCCATGTTTCTTGCAGTGCAATAACATCCGGGGAGAATTTCGATGCCAAATACAATAAATCTGTTACGGCAGAGTGAATGGATCGGCAATTCCAATGAAGAATTTTGAGGAATCCTATGGTTGCGAAAGGATTGACTCAGTAACTGCTTTATTTAAAATGCTGTCTTTTAAGAAATCGTTCTTTGTAAGGTTGTCTTTGAGGTATTTTTTCGTCTTTGAGTGAATAAGTGAAGTGGATGTTTTCGACAAAGGGGATCTAGATCGCTTTAGCGATCGTGGGTCCATGTCCATTTCATCTGAGCTTTCTGCATCCACATTGATGCCTTCACTGTGGTTCTTGCTTACATCAACAGATGGACCAGCAATTTGATCATCTTGGGACGTGAGTTTAGGCGCTACCTCTTCATTTGATGTTCCTGGACACTCAGTAGTTTGCGAAGTCATGCTAATAGCTGCTGTTGTGCCGAATATCTGCGCCATCTGGTTAGTTAGGATTTGTGACAAGGACTCACAAAGGTTTCCAGCTAGTCGCTCCATGACCTTCTCCATTGCCCTTTCGACTGCATCAGCAATAGCAATTGACAGAGACGCTTCCGTGGCGATTGTATGACGGGCTGTGACAGCTGCGTATCCCTGTGTTCTAGCCTGCATTTCAGATATGGCTTCTTGACGAGAACAACGTCTTCGTTCAATGATTTCAAGAACTTGTATTTCTCGTGCCCTTACCGAGCAATTCATATCATCAGCAGAGTGACCTTCATTGCAGAGGCAGCACTTTTCTTCCTTGCTGGTGCACTCGCTGGAATTGTGTTCCTCCCCACAAGCTCGGCACCTAGGAGCAGACCTACATCCTCTCATAGTGTGTCCATAGCGCCAACACTTGACACATTGGAGAGGACGAGGGGATAGAGGTTCCACTCGATAGATTAGGGGCCATGCCTTAATTTCTGTTGGTCTATCTGTTCCTGCAAAAGTTACAATGACCGATTCAGTAGGAATTTTGCTCTTGTCTACCACACGTCCGCATCGATAGACAGAAATTGCACCTGCTGGAGAAAATATCTCTAATATTTCTGTTGGTGTCATGTTAACATCAACACCACGCACCAGCCCTTTCACACACGCCAAGTGAGGTGGAATGAATGCCCTTACCGGATTTGAAGCAAACGTGGAACACTTAAGAAGGTCTTGTACACAGGGCTGGTCTGGGGAAAAGCATAGAACACCTCCTCTGCCAAACTGGCGGACCTCTGTGATATTCAGGAAATGGGCTGTCGCCGATCGCAGTTCCGCCTGAATCGCTTTCGGATTCCTCATCCGTATGAAGCCATCATTGGTTGGGACGATAGCCACGGGAACTGATCTGACGCCGTTGCGCAGAAACAAATCCACAGGTAAATCCTGCGAGGGTATAGAGGCGGACCAGGGGGAAGCCCCTGGCCCTGGTGACGAAAATGACATCTGTCTGGTCTGATTGGCAAAAAAGCACTTATTAGACAACAAGTACTCTACTAAAACGGTTAACAATCAAAATAGAGTCAGAAACTACTCAATCCTTGGCCGCAACCCCCAGAGCCGAACACGCAGCACCGACTGGCCGAGGCTGAGGACTAGTCGCTCTGCTGGCTCTGCTCGCTCTGCTGATGACGGCCGACAGCAGCCAACAACACTTCTTCGTCCTCGTCCTGTAGCGTTACTAACGCGTGGCATTACCCCTCCCTCCAAAAAAAAGAGGCAGCGTCTCGATGCCACTGCACGAAAGAACAGTGAAAGTTAACCCACGAAAGTGGGTGACGGGTTAAATAACACAGGGAGAAAATAAAAGAAATGAAAAAGACAACGGACGGGAGCACAGGCACCGCACCACAAAGTTTGTGAACTGGCGTCAGCGCGAGTGGTAGGGCTTCATCCTGGAGACGTGAACAGTGTCGGAGGAGCGTGGTCTACGCGATT
This sequence comes from Dermacentor silvarum, assembly GCF_013339745.2. NCBI lineage: Eukaryota > Metazoa > Arthropoda > Arachnida > Ixodida > Ixodidae > Dermacentor > Dermacentor silvarum. The sequence continues at coordinate 271,122,740 of NC_051154.1, read as the reverse complement.
GGTGCGATGATTCTGCTGGGACAACTTCATAGTTGACTTATGCGATGAAGAACTATGTAGGGCCCGAAGTAATGGCGCAATAATTTTTCTGAGCGGCCTCGTAGACGTATAGGGGTCCAAATCCACACGAGATATCCTGACTTGTATGTTACGACTCGGTGGCGTATGTTGTATCGACGAGCGTCTTTGCCGAGATAGAATTCGTTGCCGTGCAAGCTGCCGCGCTGCTTCAGCACGCTGAACAAAAGCGTCTGTATCTGGGGCGGTCGTATCAGACGAAGTTGGCAGAAGCATCACATCGAGCATAGTGATGACGTCGCGTCCGTAGACCAGACGAAAAGGAGGAAACCCGGTGGTTTCTTGAAGCGCAGTGTTATACGCAAATGTCACATAGTTCGTCCCAATTCTTGTGATCCGTGGCGACATACATGGAAAGCATATCTGCAATCATTTTGTTGAGACGCTCAGTTAACCCATTGGTCTGTGGGTGATACGCAGTTGCCGTACGGTGCATTGTACCACTCAGCTGCAGAATATCTCTGACCAACTGCGCGGTGAAGGCCGTACCACGGTCTGTGATGACGACAGCTGGAGCACCATGTCGCAGGACGATATTTTTGACGAAGAAGTTGGCCACATCCGAAGCAGTAGCTCGTTGAACGGCTTGGGTTTCGCAATATCTGGTCAAGTAATCGGTGGCGACAACAATCCAGCGGTTATCAGCTGAAGACTTGGGAAACGGGCCGAGTAAATCCATCCCGACCTGTTCAAAAGGTGAGCAAGGAGGTCGCACAGGCTGAAGCAGACCGGCTGGTTTCATTGGTGGAACTTTGCGACGTTGGCAATCACGACAAGTTCGGACGTACTGCTTCACGCTTTTTGTGAGTTTTCGCCAGTAGTACTTCTTCTTGATCCTTGCCAGAGTACGCGTGAAACCAAGATGCCCGGACCTGGGTTCGTCGTGGCATGCACGTAAAATGTCGTCACGGAGAGAAGCGGGAACAACGAGTAGAAAAACAGTTTCCGTGGGATGAAAGTTCCGCTTGTAGAGGATGTCGCTGCGTAGGCAGAAAGAGGACACGTGACGCGCGAACTGCCGTGGGGGTTGGCGGCGTCGTTCAAGGTAGTCAATCAGGGGTTGCAGCTCTGAATGCTAGCGTTGCTGTTGAGCTAGGTTTGGAAATGGAAGACTACAAAGAAAACCGCCGTCCTCGTCAGTATCTGTTGGTGCGGGTTCGACGGGGGCGCGGGAGAGACAATCGGCGTCGGAGTGTTTCTGACCAGACTTATAAACAATTGTCATGTCAAATTCCTGTAGCCGAAGGCTCCATCTTGCGAGACGTCCCGAAGGATCCTTGAGATTCGCCAGCCAACAGAGAGAGTGGTGATCGCTGACGACTCGGAAGGCGCGTCCGTACAAGTATGGCCGGAACTTCTGGATAGCCCACACTACCGCCAGACATTCTTTTTCAGTTGCTGAGTAGTTTTTTTCAGCAGCAGACAACGTGCGGCTGGCATAGGCAATAACGCGCTCAACACTAGCTTGAAATTGTACGAGTGTGGCTCCGAGACCAACGTTGCTAGCATCAGTATGCACTTCTGTGTCGGCCTCTGTGTCAAAGTGACCAATGATCGGTAGTGTCTGTAGATGTCGCTGAAGGTCGTGGAAAGCGTCGGATTGAGCCGGGCCCCAAATAAATGTCACGTCGTTCTTGATGAGTCGTTGCAAAGGTTCGGCAATCTCAGAAAAATTTGGCACAAAATGGCGGTAATAAGCACAAAGCCCTAGAAATCGGCGTACATCGTGCTTTGTCTTCGGTATCGGGAACAAACGAACTGCCGTGGCTTTGTCATGGTCAGGGCGAATACCGGTGCTGCTGACAATATGACCCAGAAGTTTAAGCTCCTCGTATCCGAAGTGACATTTTTCGGGCTTCAGAGACAGGCAGGCGGTGCGGATGGCCTGAAGAACAGCCTCAAGCCTCTCGATGTGCTGCTCAAACGTGGTTGAAAAAACAACTACATCGTCTAAGTAGACTAAACACGAGTGCCACTTGAGGTCAGATAAAACTGTGTCCATCATGCGTTGAAATGTGGCCGGAGCGGAGCACAGTCCAAAAGGGAGGACCTTAAATTCATAGAGGCTGTCCGGTGTTATAAACGCCGTTTTTTCCCGGTCCCGTTCGTCAACTTCAATCTGCCAGTACCCGCTACGTAGATCCATTGAAGAAAAGTAACGGGCATGCCGCAGATGATCCAAGGAGTCGTCAATCCGAGGAAGTGGATAAACGTCCTTTTTCGTGATCTTGTTCAGTTTGCGATAATCTACACATAATCGTAGTGAACCGTCTTTCTTCTTAACGAGTACAACAGGTGATGCCCAAGGGCTTTTCGATGGTTGAATGACATCATCATCCAGAATTTGCTTAACTTGATGACGAATAGCATCCTGTTCTCTCTGTGACACGCGGTAAGCGTGTTGGCGAACAGGTTGGACGGTCGGTTCAGTGATGATTCTGTGCTTGGTTAGAGGAGTCTGCTTGACCTTCGACGTGGTGGCAAAACAGTCGTTAAATGATGATAGTAGGCTGAGGAGCCTCTCCTGTTGGGGTTGTTTCAGCTGTGGATTGACGTTGATGTGACTGGTCGAGTCCACATCGCTGTTTTCCTGCATCGAGATTGTCGTTACCGAAGCACATGCGTTGGACTCGTTCACTGTTTCAAAGTAGGCAATGGTGGTATGCTTCACAAAGTGCTTGTATTCGCCGCTGAAGTTAGTAACTAGGATCGTGGTTTGCCTATTTTGGAGCTCTACGAGACCTCGTGTGACGCCGACTTCTCGATCCAGCAAAATGGTGAGGTTACCTTCGGCGATGCCCATATCTAGGTGGTCTTGAGGGCACTCAATGCTACTTCGAGGCGGTAACGTTACGCAGTCATCGACCACGCGTAAAGCTTGCGATGATGTTCATCCTTAACAGAATCCGAAGAAACATTGTTCGAAAATGTCACGAACAAGTCACGCAGATTAATGATCGCCACATATTCCTGAAGAAACTCCATGCCCAATATAACCAGTCGAGAACACTTGGGCAGCACAAGGAAAGACGCTACGAAGGTCGAGGTATAAATTGTAAGTCTAGCGGTGCATCGTCCAATGGGTGACACAAGGTGTCCTCCAGCCGTGATCAGATGTGGGCCGTCCCACGCTGTCAGCACTTTGCGTAACCGATTGGCCAGCGAGGCACACATAACCGAGTATCAGCTCCCGTATCGACAAGTGCAGTCACCGGATAACAGTCGACGGAAACAGTAATAACAGCAGAAGCTCTTTTGGCGGTTTCGAAGGAAGGCGTCAGCGGTACGTCGCGAGGGGGTGGCGTCGGCGGAGGATATTTGACGGTTCGCATGACAGCGGCCTCACCCCCGGAGGTCGCCGTTTTCAGTTTCCCCGGCGCGGGCTTCCGCCGGTGACTCCAGTGGAATCAAAGGCGGGTCGAGCGCGGTTTGGTGATGCGTGCCGACGAGGTGACGGCGACCGCGACTGTCTTCGCTGAGGGACAGGAGGAAGACGGTTGCTTTCCAAGTACTCCTCGATTTCGTGTGGGCGTTCGCCATAGCGCGGGCAACGGGCGTCCGGATGGTATTCCCGCAAACCAATCCGTCGGTAATGGCAGTCGCGATAGAAGTGTCCAGCCTCCCCACAGTGATAACACATCGGACTGTTGTCGGGAGTGTGCCATACCGTTGACTTCCGCGGACCAGGACGAAACTCTGATTGGAGAGTCGTGCGGTGGCTTGGGCTTGGGAAGCGTCGAGGAGGCCCTGTAGGTGGATGTGGGAAACGGGCCGTCGACGGCGTAGAAACCCGAAGAGCATCGGCGTATGAGAGCGTGGGAGGTTCGGTTCGCGTTGGTGGCGAGGGATGCACCACCTGCCTGATTTCCTCCCGAATGACGTCCGTAAGAGCCGCGGCACTCGGAGGTGCCGATCCATAATACTTCTGGAGTTCTTCTCGAACAACCTGCCGTATTAGTTCGGTAAGGGACTCCCTGCCATCCCTTGCAGGTACAAGCGAGCATGCCGCAGTCGTGATGATCTGGCGTTCATACTGCGATAGCCGCTGCCGAAGCATGCGCTCCATGACTGTTGCCTCACGGACGAACTGAGACACCGTTGTAGGAGGATTGCGCATGAGGCCCGCGAAAAGCTGTTCTTTTACGCCTCGCATTAACTTGCGCACCTTCTTGTCTTCAGGCATTAGCGGGTCGGCCCGACGGAACAATCGTGTCATGTCTTCCACGAACATGGCGACGGTTTCGTTCGGCATTTGGAACCTGGAAGATAGTGCCTGTTCGGCTCTTTCTTTCCTTTCGGGGGTACTGAAGGCGTCACGAAGCAGGCGGTAAAACTCCTGCCAGCTGGTAAACGAAGCTTCGTGGTTCTCGTACCATACCCTTGCAGTGTCTGAAAAGGGAAAAGTAGACGTTCTTCAACTTACGGCGATCATCCCAGTCATTAAAGGTGGCGACCCGGTCGAAATGGTCTAACCAGTCCTCTACGTCCTCAAGGGCGTCGCCGTGGAACGGGTTAGGCGTGCGAGGCGCGTTGACAATGCAAGGTACAGCAGCATTTGGGATCTCCAGGGTTTGGCTTGCGATTGTTGTTGCCATCTTCCTCGCAGAGTTTGCCAGGGGACTGTACTGCGGTGGAAGACCTTGGAGGCGACGGCTGCTTCGATAGATCTCTGCAGTCTCTGAGGTACTGGCGTTGGTAGCTTCTGGTTCAGGACCAGCAGGCATAGGGCGTATGTGTACTCAGCACTTCCACCAGTTTGTCGCGAGAGGAAAAGGCAGGCAGTCAGTTCCGAGCGAACGGCTGTTTACTGTTTCGGCCGCAGCAGCCAACAACACTTCTTCGTCCTCGTCCTCTAGCGTTACTAACGCGTGGCAATATTAATCCGAAACCCTCCACTACGGCGAGCCTCATAATCAGAAGTGGTTTAGGCACGTAATACCCCGGAAAGAAGAAAAAAAAGCGCCATTAAAGTTTTTCTAGTTTTCGACAGTCCCATTACCTGCCTTGAAGACAACAGTCTGCGTTCATTGCGTGTCCTCACTAAGATGCTCCGCTTGTTGCTCCGGGGTTGTAACTGAGTGAAACTGTTTAGAACCCGGCGAAAACGAAAATCGCACGACATCATCGTCCAGCGGATCGGGCAGCTCTCTGCCTCTAAACATCACCTTTTGGCGATACCGATCTTTTTCTTCGGTGCTAAGCGCCTTAAAGTAGTCGCTCGTCATCTCGACAATATTCACGATGTAGAATCAGCTCATCACAGATTCCACCAAGCAGTGCAAACATCGACACGCCGGCCTCACGCCGCCCATGCCTTCAAACAACATAGCCGGAAGTGCTTCTAGCTCTCCTGCCGGAAGTTCCGATGGGGCGACCAATCAGCGGCAAGCGAGGTTTGTTTGTAAACACTGAAACCGTCTATACGGGGAGGGAATCGTTTAGGGCGCGTTGAATGTCTGGCGGTGTCTGGCTCACGCCGAACACGCTTTATTATTGTAGCGTTTGTTCTAGTGGCGGAAATCCTTGCAGTAGTGGTGGTGTGGCATGACGGCTTTTGATCTCGGCGAAGTGTGGTGGTGTAAACAAGCGGATACTGCTCCAGTCAGGTAGACTGCTCCCTCCCTGATAGTGAGATTATATTTGGAACATCAAAACAGTGATGCATTTATTTAGGATTACCATCGTTTCTCTCTCGCAGGCGCGAGGACAAGCGGGTGCTCACGCATGCTAGAGAGAAACGTTTGTATTCCTCCGCACCAAGGAATACCACCACACGAAAAGCCGTGTGGCTCCCCACACGGAAGAGGGGAAAAGGCGTTCGCTCTCCTCACTTCCGTGGCGCGCGTAAGGACGCGGGAAAATATGAACCTTCATAATTCCCACATCCCTCCCCCCTTAAGACCGAACGCCCCCTTGACTCCAGTGACGCAATGTTAGGGTGGTCTCGCCACAATTAACCTACTCGCTGTCGCGGTTTCCTCAATGCAGTCGGCGGGTCGATGTTTTTTTTTATTGCTTCTCACCAGAACCCATTGTCTCGTAACATCCCCCGAAGTCAGCCACAGCAGGATCAGCTGAAGAGGGCATGGTGTACTTGTTGGGTTGTCTATTGTCGACCTCTGGTCGGATGGCTTGTGCCACTCCGGCCCCGCAGTAGCACGGCGCAGAGACGAAGGTGCGCTCCTTAAAGGGTCTTCCGAAGGTTAGCTCTCCATGCCGGCACTCGTCTCGCGTCCAATGGGCCCAGGGGGTGCACGAGCGCGGCTATCTGCTGGAAGGTTGGTTGGTGGCTTGGCTTCTTGATCAGCTGAGGTGCAGCCGTGGCTCCGTACCGTATGTCCTCGTTGACTTCCATGGCCAGCTTAGCTGCTGCTCCATAGGTGCTGGTTCTGCGGCCTCAGGTGGGTCCGGACTGGTTACGGTCTGTTCTGCCGACTGCGGGTATTGTAGGGGTGCGGCACGGGGGTCGACGGACATTCGCTTGCCTGCCCACGGGTTCGCGACGCAGGCGTCACAGCTTCCTACTCCGCAGCGCAAGGACCCATGGAACTGTTCGCTTCTAGATTTCCTGTCTAGCCGGTCGCCGGCGCCGATCTCTCGGACGCTCCGTCGCCAAGCCACGCACTTTATTATTCGGGATAACCTGCTTTACCGCCGCAACTACAAGTGCCTTCCCTCCGGAAGTACCGCTTCAGCTCACCGACGTGAATTGGTCCGCTGATACGACCTGTGTTCACATCCCTCAGCTTGTAGTTAAGTCGCGAGAGCTTCTCAGCAACTTCGAAGTGCCCAACTCATTTGGGTGCTAAACCCGCTGCAAACCCGGTGCTCGTGTCGCTATGTGCGTGGTTGCGTTTCAGGACTAGGTCTCCCATTTGGAATTCCATGTCCCGGTGCGCTCGGTCATAGGAGGCCTTTTGACTCGCCCTTGCCCCTTCGCGGTTGCGATTCGCTTCTATCATGGCGTTTGCCAGGCGATCACGCAGCCGCCGTGCATAGTCGGCGATTTGTGTTCTTGCGCCGGCTGAATCTGTCTGTTTGCCTAAGATTGTGTCCGTTGGCGTCTGGAGGTCTCTCCCGAACATCAGGAAAGCTGGCGTGAAACCCGTCTAACGGTTTTCACTCGTTCTTAGGGCGAAGGAGATCGCATCTAGGTGCTCGTCCCAGTCGTTGTGCGCTTGGGCGTATGCCCCAAGTAGTGGCTTCACATCTCGATTCCGGCGCTCCGTCACGTTGGACTGAGATGGTAGCATGTTGTCTTCACCTGCCGGACACCCATCGCTGCGCACGTATCTCCGAATATTTTCGACGTGAAATACGATGCATTATCGGTGATCAGCCGCTCTGGGAACCCATAGCGGCAGAAGGTCTCCGGTACTTTTCTCAGGACCTCCTTCGTTGTCGCTCGCAGTCTCCTCCCGTTACCGACAGTCGCCGGCCGCGCCGACCTCGACCGCCCCGCCCTGTTCTTGGCTCGGTCCAATGTTTGGTCCGCGGGGCTCCGCGGGCACGTCACCGCTGCGTTTGCAACCGGTTTCCAAGAGGGCCGCGCCACCGCACGAAAAGCCGTTTGGCTCCCCGCACGGAAAGACGGGAGAAGACGTTTGCTCTCTTCACTTCCGTGGCGCGCGTAAGGACGCGGGAAAATATGAACCTTCATATTTCTCACACTCTTAAAGGCGAAGCTTAAGCGTCTTCCAATTCTCATGGTGTTTCGCTGTACTTTGGTTCTAGACAACATTGAGGGGAATGTTGAAAATCGAGCCTTTCTAAATTTTGATCGGGTCCCATGTCGCAGAAAATACGGTGTCGGTGTCAACGGCGTCCAATAAAGTTATCGCGTTCCACTCTTAAAGGCGAAGCTCAAGCGTACACAAGGTTTTTAAATTTGCGATCGAATATTCAGAGTAACAGATATATCGAGGGCCTTTTTTTATGAATTGTTGGCTATTGCCCAGACGGCGCGCGTGTGTCCAAAACACATTAGGCAGGCCACGTCCCAGGAAGGTGGAAATAAACTTTATTGAAGACAAGGGGAGGGGGGGGGGGAGCCGAGGTCAGGCAGAGGGGGCTAGAGTGGCGTCCAGCTGGCCGCGACCTTCGCCACCCAGTCCGCCAGCCCGGCTTGGGTTTGAGCGTTAGTAGATTTTAGTACGGAGTCCCACGCCTCCTGTGAGGGAGCTTGCCGTAGCAGATTTCTTGGGGGAGGATTATTCCTACAACCCCATAGAATATGATTCTGATCAGCTGGATCTGTGTCGCAATATTTACATTTTGAATTATAGTCGCCTTTGGATAGATAAGATAGAATTTTGGGGGACATAACAGTAGATGTTTGCGCCCTGCGGAGATCCGTGGCTTGCTTTCTACTAAGGGAAGAATCCGGTGGTGGATATATCCTCCGGTCCTCCCTGTACGCGGTGACAATTTCATTGTAGCTGTGACTGGGTGTCGTTCCACCTGGTAGCGGTCCCGGACATGCCTCCACCGCCCGGTTAATTAATTCTCGGGCAGCGCGGTGGGCCATTTCGTTCCCGCCATTCCCAGAGTGGGCCGGCATCCAGATAAGCGTAACCTTGCCAGCCGGTTCGCTCAGTATTTCGGAGGCTCGTGGGCCTACCGACCCTTGCATGTAACTTCTAATAGCTGGCATGGAGTCCGATATTATGAAGCTGTATCGCGATGCTGCTATACCAAGCGCAAATGCGGCTTCCTCGGCTTCGTGAATGGAGCCTGCGCTTATTTTACGTGAGCTCACTGTCTGGCCTTCGTTGTTGACTGCTGCAATTGTGAACGTGTGAGCGCTCTCCTGTACAGCGTCCACGTATATAGCTGGCTTGCTGCTAAGGCGGCGGCCGAGTGCCTCGGCCCGAGCCTTCCTCCTGCCTACATTGTTTTCTCCCATGTTTTTGGGAAGGGGGGGGATGATAATTTTATTCCTAATGCTGTTGGGAATACGAATTCTATCCGTTATGCCGGCAACGGGGCGGAGATTCATGGCTTCTAGAATTTTGTGTCCTTGAGCAGAACATGAGAGGCGCCACAATTGAGCAGCCTTATGTGCTTCAATAATTTCTTCTATAGTGTTATGCACTCCGAGGTCTAGGAGACGCAGGCTACTTGTGCCTTTAGGGATTCCCAATGCCGTTTTGTAGACCGTCCTGATCATGGTATTGAGTATTTTCAAGCCAGATTTTCGGAGGTAGAGATATGGGCACGCGTAGGCCAGCCTTCCAATGAAGAAGGCTTGGACTAGTCTGCATGCCTCACTTTCTTTCACTCCCTGATTCCGATTTGTCACCCTTCTGAGCATATTACTGAGCTGTTGGACTGTAGTTCGTAGCTTGCTTAAGGTCACTGAATTCTGGGCCTTTTCTTGGATGTGCAAACCGAGTACTCGAATGGTTGGTACTATTGGTACCTGCGCGCCGTCGATTAGAATTTTATACTTGTCTATGGAGTTGGGGAGCTTCCTGCACATTAAGAAAAGTTCCGACTTTGCCGGAGAGCACTCGAGCCCGTTCTTACGAGCATGTCGTTGGACTTCATCTGCAGCCCTCTGCAGCGCTTCCACCACCTCATCTGAAGATCCAGTACGCGTCCATATGGTCACGTCATCCGCATAGATAGCGTGTCTTATGTGCGGGATTGCCGATAATTTTCTTGCAAGTGGATACATTGCAACGTTAAATAGAAAGGGAGAAAGGACAGCCCCTTGAGGGGTACCGCAAGTCCCTAGGGTGATCTTGTCGCTGCAGGCAGTGCCAAAATGAAGTGTTGCGGTTCGGTCGCGCAGAAAAGCCTTTATATAGGTGTGGGTTCTGTCGCCAACCCCTAGAGCTGAGAGACCCTCGAGAATAGCTCGATGCGCCACATTATCAAAGGCTTTTTTAATGTCGAGTCCCAAAATTGTTCTGGTTACTCCAGGGATCCCTGGATCTAAAATATCTCTCTGCAGTTGCCATAAAATATCCTGGACTGAGACGTTGGGGCGGAATCCGACCATGGTCGCGGGGAAGAGCTGCTTCGTCTCCGTGAACTCAACAAGTCGACTCAAGACCACATGTTCCATCGCTTTTCCCAGGCATGATGTGATTGAAATAGGGCGAAGGTTTTCTAATTTAAGAGGTTTGCCGGGCTTGGGTATAAAGATTACTTTTGCGTCTTTCCATTCAGGAGGAATGGAACCATCGTGCCAATAATCATTGAACAGTTTGGTGATGGCGTCAATAGAAACTCCATCCAAATTCCGGAGCATTTTATTGGTTACTCTATCGTTGCCTGCCGCCGATGTGGTGCGTAGGCTGGCCAGGGCCGCACGAACCTCTGCTGCAGTAAAATCTTGATCCAGATCCGCATTGGGAGCACCCTTATACGGTTCATAAGAGTCACTATCCATTTTGGTGTTTAGGTAAGTGGAGCAGAGAAGGTCCATCATTGGCTTTTCCCCACCTGGAAAGGAGTGTAAGATCTTAAGCATTTTCTCTTGAGATGCGCCCTTTGATTGGTCTGGATCGAGTAGGTGTTTTAGCAATGTCCAGGGGTTTTTGCTACCCAGCTGTCCATTAATCCTATCACAGATTTGATACCACTGCGATGAACTAAGGAGTGTCGAGTAGTCCTGAATCTCTTGGTCGAGTCCCGCCAGACGAAGTTTAAGCTGACGGTTATGCTTGTTCCTCAACCATTCTGCTTGTAGCGTTTGCTGTTGTTCCCAGAGGTTAATTAACCTGGAATCCGGTTTAGGGCCGTTTTCCTCGAAAGGAATCTCCGTTGTATGTTTATCGGCATCCCCTATCAGTTCCCTGACCCATCGACCTAGGTCCGTGATGCTAGACGGGGCTTTTCTATTACGTTCGAATCTGAAGAGATCCCACTTTGTGTGTTTCGTGACGAATTTTCTCTTTTTGGGGTACCCTTTGGCGGGGATGTCAATGGTGAGCATGTAGTGGTCACTGCCGAGGTTTAGCTCTGTATTAGACCATCTAGCACCGTCCGCATTTTTGACAAAGCAGAGATCTGGGGTGGTATTCCGGGAGATGCTATTGCCGATGCGAGTGGGTTGTTCCGAATCGGTGATGAGTGAGAACTCGTATCTGTTGGCGGCATTCATAATCGTGAGGCCCTTTCTGGAGTTACGATCACACCCCCACACCATATGCGCAGTGTTTAGATCTCCCAGGACGACTATTTGCGACTTTCCTGCCTCCCTACAAATTTTCCTCAGGAGGGTGACGAAGGGAATAGATTTGTCTTTTGGTGGACTATATATATTCAGGATAATCACAGGTAGTTGTTTTTTGCCCTTAGGGAGTAGCCGTACGCACGTATAGTGAAGGCTCGGAAGTTCCAAATCCACCTGCTCAGCCGCTATGTTACGCTGAATTGCAACGGCCGTACGGGGTTTGCTTCGCTCTGATGATAGCTCATTATAGGTGGCATATCCTGTCAATTTAACCAGGGTCTCCGTCTCTTGGAGTGCGATAACGTCAATTTTGGGGTCGAAATTAGCGAGGGCGAACTGCAGGGCTGCTCTCTTGCGAGAGAAAGACCTACAGTTCCACTGTATGATTCTAATTGATTCCGCCATCGTTGCCCTTGGCATATGGCTCCGCTCTAGTCGGAAAAGAGGTAACCATTTTGAGGCCTTTCATATTGTTGCTTTTGGCCGGGGGATTGGGGGTGAGAGCAATGACGGCAGCGGACGGCTGGACCTCTTTGCTTGAGTGGCCTGTTTGTGTTGCGGATGATTGTTTAGCTATCAACACCATGCAAGTTTCAATGCCTTTTTGCATGGTTTCCTGCATGACCTGCATGCGGTTATCAACCTCCTGTACGAAATTATTAAGGAATTCCTCAAGTTTATCCATACGTTTGGTGAGAGTGGTAGGACCGGAGGTGTCGGGGGCTGCCATTGAGGTAGGCTCTACTAACTTCCTCTTGGGGTTTCTCCCTTCAACAACCTCCATAGCCTGGGAGTCATCCTTCCTAACGCAAACCAAGATCTCTCGCGTGGCGGGCGGGGTAGTTGTAATTTTAGTTTGTTTGGATTTTAGAAATTTAATTTCTTCATTAGCTGCTGCAAGTTTATCATTTGTTATAGCGAGTTGCTTTTTGAGATTACGGATCTCTGCGGCAAGCTCCCTCACCTGTGTGTCCTCTGGTCTTCTTCCTCTTTCGGCGTCGTCCGGTGTTGACGGCTGCCTCAGCACTGATTTTCCAGGTTCCTGGTCTTTCTCTGTCATCGAGGCAGGTCGTTGTCTATTGTCACCACGGGGCCTGCTATTGCTGCGGTGTCTACTGCCACTACGGTGGTGCGCGCTGTTGGTGCGCGCCCCCGAAGCTCCCTGGTTGATCTTACGGGTGACGGGACGGCTGCGACACAGAGCATCCCTGTATGCTGTGTTCCCATCCTCAGTATTTGATACTTCCATGAAGGGCGTCTCTGTTGGTTCGTTCCATTTGCTTGTAGCCTCGGTGTTTCTAGTTGTGCTTTTTCCCTGGAATTGCTCATAAAAGCGGTACCGACAGGTACGAGCACCGGTTGGATGGCCTCCGTGGCACACGATGCAACGGGCCCAGCATGTGGCAGGTGTGCCCGGGGGAGGCGTTTCATGTTCCTCAGATCCACATCTGCGGCATCGCACCCTTCTTGGGAGAGGGCATACGTCCGTGCGATGCCCTGTCTTCCGACAGTTGAAGCAGGCTTCTACTCTTTCTCTGAAGGGGTAGACGTCGTGTGTGTCTCCAAAGTAGCGGACGTAAGCTGGCAGTGTGGCTTCTGCTACGGTGATGAGTACGTGTCTGGATGAGCCCAGTCTCCTGGCTCCGGCCAGTTTCAGCTCAGGATTGCGTTCTTGCAGCTCCTTGTATATCTTGGCGTCCCCTTCGCCAGACCACGCGTGGTAGAACACCCCCCGCGTTGAGTTATCCGGTGCCGGTACGTAGGTTAGCATACGGTAATCTTGTCCGTCAAATTTGAGGCTGTTGATGTCCTTGTAGGCCTGTGCTCTAGCTAACGACGGCGTGCTGATGATGACCGTATTATTGATGCGGTGCACCCTGATCTGGTCGTTCTTCAAAACGTCTTCTGCGTCGGCGTCTATTGCGGCGCAAACGGCTTGGAGGACGGCAGCCGAGCCGCAATCTCGCATATTTATAGCTCCCTGTGGGCGTATAACAACCTTAAGATGCTCCTCAGGCAACTTTGGGAGGGGTCTACGTCTTGGCAGCGTTGGCTGTCGCGCTCGGTAGCGGGGTGGCTTCTTCGCGGTCTCCTCCGGGGAGGCTCCTTCAGTGCAGTTCGCAGATGGGGTGGCTGCTGAGGTATTTCGCCTAGAATATTTCCTCTGCGCTTCGAACGCCGTCCAGCTGCCATCATTTAACTCGTCTTCGGTAATGGCATCTCCCTCGACCGTGATCTCCATCACGTGTGGCTTGAGCATCGTCGGGCGACGCGAACGCTTCAGCTCTGGAGCCCGACGCCGCCGGCGTTAGGCCTAGCGTTGCAACTCAGCCACTGTGACTTCGGGGGCGCACAGGAAGAAAAACTCGGACTTGCCCGCCAAGAAGCTATCCTCGGTGGTCCGGATGTCCTTCCGATGGCGTCCAGCAGTCCAGCAAACTCGGATGAACTCGGATGAAAACTCGGATGAAACCACCGCATTCAGGTCGGCATCCGCGCGTCGGGAACGAACCAGGCCACGTCCCAATTTGACCTACCGAGGATGCGAGCGCCATCTGGATATGATTTTCGCAAGTAGCCTACCCGAGCGCGCCGCTGTTGGTATGATAGAAATGCTGGCAAATTGGGTTTGTGTTTGAGTTTCCTCGTAATATAATTATGTTTTCTCGTACATTCAAATAATAGTCCGACGCCACCATGTCTACACGTTGTGGCTAAGTCGTACTATACCCTTTGTCTGACCGATTTCACTGTGAGAAATTCAATTTTTGTTCACTAACAACTTGCGCCACTTGTAGGGCCTGCGCGGTCGGCGTGGTTCGGGATGATTTTCTCCGCCACGGACGCCGGCATCCACGCCGACACCAACGCCGGATTTTCTGCGACACAGGGACGCTATCGCGTTAAAACCTAATCGACCAAAAAGAAATATTCATTAAGTTCTTAACAAAATTCTTTATGGCCGAAATTTTAATCTACGAATTTTAGCCACTGAGTTCCCAAGGCCTATCCATTTAGAACGAGTTCTGAGTATAACACCAGTTTCATAAATTCATTGTCAAATTGTGCGACGAAATACAATTGGCATTCCAGTCGTTTTAACAGCGAAGCTGTTTAAGCCAGCCGTAATTTATGGTTCGTATCAAGAAACTGCCACGCTGTAGCCATGGCAACCAGGAGGGCGGAGGAGGGCGGTGCGGCGCATGTGCACGCGGTCTCCTCCTCGCAAGCTCCCTCCCTTCTCGACCCCCGCCTCTCTTCTCTCCGCGGCGCGCTGAGCCAGGAAAAAAAAAGGCGAAAGCTTGCACTAGACCGCGCAAAGCTCAAGACACAGTGAAGCTGGCCGATTGATATCGAGCGGCTAGCATCCAAAGCGTTCGGCGTCGGCAAGCAACAACGTTCTTGGACCTGCGCCAACCTTGGTACAGCCACTGTAGTGGGAAGTTACGCTCGTTTCTTTTTGTGCTGCGGCAAGTCTATATGTGTAGTAATGGCGCGAAAACATTGTTTCGTGCCTGAATGGTACTATCGTACTGCTGCCAAATTTTTGCTCACCATGAATGCCTTAGTTTCCACGATTTGGTCAAAGCTCCCAGCAGTGGCAACTGTGAAGGGGGCGATCTGACCCTGTCCTCAGTAGTCAGGATGTAAACCATGAACTGGACGTACTGCTGGATAGTGGGAAGGTTGAAGAAGCTTCTCGCATGATAAAGAAGTCCTACAATGCTTCATATATACACAGTAGCGCAGAAGCACACGGACGGCGAACTAAACAGACGGAACAGAGCTCTAACTAATAACTGAGCGTTTATTGCACGAGCGCAGATATATATATATATATATATATATATATATATATATATATCACCGCACAAAATGAAGGGAGAAGGAAGACACACAAACAAATCAACCCAGCAAGTTTAACTGGCACAGACGCCTTAAGCGACAAACACTCAGTTGTTAGCGCTGTGCCCCGCCTGTGTCTTTCGCCGTCCGCGTGCTTCTGCGCTACTGTGTAAATAATGCCGTGCCAACTACCCCACCAGTCTGCCCTTTTGAATCCGCAATGCTCCCCGACCATGATTGCCCTTAAAGGATTAGCGACTCGCGGCTAGTCTTCTGCGTGACAAGGTATGTTGCACGCAAAAGAATCCTACAGTCTGTGTGCAATTAATGCGTTGACGAGCCAACGAACTGGTGGTGATGTTCACCAAGTTCTGCGTCAATGGGGACCTCATTTACCCTTCGGGGAAGCTCTTCTCATTTGTATAGACGGTCTTGAAACCACTTTTTTCAAAGTGGGTCAGTTACAACGAGCTGAACAGTTACAGCTCGAAAGAGCTTGTCTCCGGCCTGCACAAAACGACGTCATACTGGGCTGTGCACCGCACGGCCTTACCAGCCAGGTTACAAAATTCTTTTTTGGTCAACCGTTTGCACTGCTGCACGAAGGCACTCAACAAAGAGAGAGCGTCTTCCCGTGAAAGGAAGAAGCACCTGAGTTACGGCGCGTCACTAAGCAGAGAATGACATAAGGCTGACAACGTTGTGTTTGAACTGTTTGTGAACAATTTAAACAATTTTTTTTCTCGTGAGAGAAAAGCACCAACGCAGGTGCGTCGCGTAGCAAAACAACACCGATGACTGAGAATGGTGTGTTTTAAACGGATTGTGAGCCACTCTTCAAAAATGAGGTGTTTGCGTAAACAGTGTGTCAAAAATAAAATGTTTGCTTCCGACTTACCACTGGAAAGTTTCTTGCTTTGCGTTCAATAAGGTGTCAGCGGGAGTAAATCGGTTAAAGCAAGCTACATTCTACCATCGACGCGCGCGCAATCGGATTGTTACCTTGGCGCTTTTCAATTACGAAAGGGCTAGCATAGCTACTCTATCGCCATTAACCGCCATGCACAAGCGAGTATATTGCGAAGCTTTCTTTTTTTTGTTATTAAATATTAAGCTGCGCGAGCGGATCATCGCATTCCACGCAGCGCCCTTGCACTGCGGCTGCTGGCCGCCCTCGCGGCCGACGTGTAAGCATAGAGAAAGGAATTCAACAAGAGTGGACACTCCCAGAGAGCCCAGCGGCCGAATTGACTGCAGCGAGCCAAGCGGTCGGCATCAATCACTCCCGTTTTCGATTTTGGGCGCGCGCATTTTGAACGCTAGATAGCACGCCGGCTGCGCTTTTTTTTTGCTCGACCGCGCATGGTCTTCGTGCGCAATCGGTTTATTTGGAAAAAATGATTACGAACGCTCTTGTCGAATCCCATCGAATCTGTGCCACGTGCAATTTCACAAAATAGACGCAAGACTCCTTGTGAAATAAGGAAATATTTATTTTGCTCTCTATATATAAAAGCTCGTTCCGTGCTTTTTGTGCGTTTATCCAACGTTGTGACTCCAGGTAAGCAGTAGTTCCCGTATGAAGCTCCATCGGACGGCATCAGCTGAAAAAAAAGTAAATTACAAGCATGTTACGTTTACAAGCATGTAGCAGCATGTTACAAGCATGTGTCATTTGTATTTAGGTATAGGAATACTGCGTGTAGAGGCGAAACGTGCGAAAGCGGTGAATGGGCGGCATTACAAACAAAATCAATTCGCTTTTACATGCATGGCGTAGAAAGTACCCGACTCATCCCAAACAATACCATAAAATATGAAAACATCTGATTTCCAAGCATTCCACCATTTCCGGGCATTATTTCCTGCACTTTCGCAGCACAAATATACGGCAGACTTCGCGTTTCCACAACTTGGCCTCGCGCGACGCGACGCTATACGCTACATACACAGAGACGGACGCAACACAGGCTCCCAGCCGGACCATGCTAGACGTTCGCAGAATGCCTTCTACTCGCACTCAAGACAAATGCGGGGGTGCAAAGCCTGTTTTCAGTCCTTTAGAAGACAGAATTTTCGAATTACAAGTTTGTGATATGTTCCTCGGCGTTATCTTTCGCGCGTTCTGCCGGCGCCAGCAACACACTTCCATGTTATCACTCTTGGCAATCGCCCATCGCGTTTTCGACAGGCGTGAGTACCGAAAAAAGGTATATGTTGTTGCGGGGCCACAAAAAACGTCACAAACTTGTCCATCTAAGATTCATTGCACGCCAAACTAACTTTGTCACCACTGCCGAGCTGCTTATCGCTAACTGCGTCACAGCGCGCTGCGCGGCCAGTGTGCCTCAACAGAGCAGAAATAAGTTACAATAATCCCCAAGGAGGCGTCGGAAGCATGTCCCAGCACGATTCATTAACTAAAATTAACTTCGCCAGGACGGCCGAGCTGTTTTTCGCTAACTGCGTCTTAAGCCCGTTTTACAAGGTGCGATTTTGCAGTGCGTTTTTCGCAGCTGCGATTTCCGCAGATGCGAAATTCGCAATCCCGTTTATGGATCTACGGCAGCTGCGTTTTTCGCATACTCGTTTTCTGACTGGCGATTACGTATGAGCGAGCCGCCTCCTATTGGTCGTCTGTTTCCACCGCTACAGTGGCTACCACCGCATCTGCGTTTTTCGCAGAGAAGTTCAGCACGCCGAACATAGAAAAAACGCACGCACGAAGGGTCCGGTGGCCTATTTTCCGCAGGTGCGAGTTCGCAGACAAAATCGCACCATGTGAAATGGGCTTTAAGTCTCGGTCCCGTGCCGTAAGCCTAATTGCGTCGTAGACTGTGAAACAAAATTTCTCACCTTGCCGTAGTCCAATAGTGCAGTGGTGTCTTGTCCCAGTGCAGAAGGAACGCAAGAATACGCCGGGAGCCCAAGAAAACAGGCTACATTTAAAAAAAAAGACAGACGGGTCGCCGCGGGCGAGCGCTCAAACGGGCGCGCAGCTGCCCTCGCTCGCTTCGGGGGAGTGTCTGGCGGATGACGCATGCATCTGGCGCGTCATTGGCCTGTCGCTAGGTAAGGCAGGAAAAATAAGTCGCAAAGTTTAAGTTCATTTATACACGAAACGTTTTAGTTTTCGCGGCAAAGAATTTAAAAAAATAAATCAATGTCTGTTGACTTGATTTCACTTTATTTTTTTTTTCGATGCTCTCGGCAGCTAACGTTCGGCATCAATACTATAGCGTGACGTATGGTTAGGGTGGCTAGCACCCTAGTATGGTAACGTGTTTCCTGTCGCCAGTTTTTGCCGAGTGTCCCCTCTTGTTGGATTTTTCTCTATGGTTGGATGGATGGATGCTATGAGCGTCCCCTTTGAAACGGCTTGGTGGGTTGCGCCGCCAAGCTCTTATTATTTTGCCTAATGTCCTACCTTTATTTTTGAGAAACACACAAATACAAATAATTCCAGGCATCAACCTTTTTGAACCATTACTGGGAACTCTGTGTCTGTACGTCTCCGTTGTTTGTGGTCTCCCTACTTTTCTGCCACCAAACCTCCAACCGCCTCTTACTAATCTCTGCAGCTGACATGTTTACTTTGCCCGTGCTATCCCTGAACCCAAGGACTTCAATGAGGTCAGAGGAGCCTAGACTTGGAGCTGGGTAGATTTCTTTACATTCCAATAAAACATGTTCCACCGTTTCTCTAGCTTTACCACAGCAAGCACATGCGGCTCCGTCCTTTGTGTACTTCGCTTTATAACTGCGCGTTCTAAGGCATGCTGATCTCGCTTCGAAAAGTCAGGAGCTTCCCTTTGAGTTATCATAAATTGTTTCTTTCCTGATTTCCCTTTTTCCTTTGTGGTAGTTAGTCATAGCAGGTTTCTTTTCCATTGCCGCCACCCATAACCTTGTCTCAGCCTCTCTCACTTTGCGTTTGACGTTCTTTGTTGCCATGTTGCTGGTCATATACCGGTCGCATATTTGCTGGTAAGCTTCCTAGTTCTTTTCCTCCACTGTGACTCAATGTTTTGCCTGTACAAATACCTGAATACTCTTGCACCCCATCTACTTTCTTGCATTTTTCTCAGTCGTTCTTCAAAATGAATTTTACTCTTAGCCTCCCTTGCTTCAAAATTTGTCCAGCCCATATCACCCTGTACAGCTTCATTAGTAGTCTTCTCGTGGACGACCAACGCGAGGCGTCCCACTGACCTTTGGTTGCCATCGAGTCCTGATTGTACTCCTGACTTCAAGAAAACAACCGCATTTCCAAATGTAAGCCCTGGTACCATTACACCTTTCCCCATACCCCGGAGCACCTCGTACCTATTGTATCCCCATAGCGCCCTGTGTTTCATTATGGCCGCATTTCTCTTCCCTTTTGCTGTTATTGTTTTCTCCTGTGTCTCCAGATATCTATCGCCTTCGTTTATCTATATACCAAGGTATTTGTATTATTTTACCCGAAGTAGTTCCTGGCCCTGAATCAGCACTGTCCGTTCACTGCTTTCATTGGATACCATAAAACCAGATTTTTTAACGCTAAATTTTAATCCTAACTTCTCACATTCTTCTCCACAGATATCAGCCAGACGTTGCATATCACTTTGCTTGTTAGCAAGCAACACAATGTCGTCCGCATAAAATAAACCTGGAAGCTGCTGCTCCACTGTTGTGCCGGTTTGTTTCTATGAGAGGTTAAACCCGATATTGATTCCTTCTAGCGCTCTTTCCATCCTTACCACGTACGTCATAAGCAGCAGCGGGGATAAAGGGAAGCCCTGCCTCAGTTCCTTGTTGATATCAACTTTATACTCGCTCGTCATCCCTTCCCATTCAACGCAAACAGCATTTTCTTGGTAAATCTCCCTCAATAGCTGTATACAGTCGTTGCCTATACCTTCCCCTTCTACAATATTCCACAAAATGCTGCGATCTACGTTGTCATACGCTCCGGTAATGTCTAGAAAAGTCACATATAGTGGTCTCCTTTCTTTTCTGGATATTTCAGTACACTGAGTAAGGACAAATAAGTTATCATCGAGCCGCCTACCGATTCTGAACCATTCTGAAGTTCTCCCAGTATGCCATTATTCTGTGCCCATGCTTGCAGCTTCAATTTAATCGCCTGCTTTGCTAACCTGTATATTACCGATGTAATGGTCAGCGGTCGATAAGAGTGAATTTTATCTTTTTCCCCTTTACCTTTATAAATTAATTTCATCCTACTTTGTCTCCAACTGTCTGGTATTCGCCTATGTTGTAAGCATTTTGCTACTGCTTTCAACAGAGCTTCCTTACTTTTTGGTCCTAGCTCATTAATCAGTCTAACGGGAACCTCGTCTGAACCTGTGGCTGTGCGCTTAGGAATTTTCTCTTCAGCTTTCCTTCAGGTTTTCGTTCATTCTCCTTGTTTCCTCAGTAACCACCTCTCCATTAGCCTTAAATGATTCGGCTGTTATTTTTCGAACATACTTTAATGCCGCGTCCCCTTCCAGTTTATTTCCATCTTCGTCAACTATATGTTGCTGTACTGTTCCCAACTTCCTGCCTAATACGTTAATGTGGTTCCAAAATATTCTAGGTGCGGTCTTTTTTTTTTTTCGCACGTATTTCTGACAACCAAAGTTCACTTTCACCTTTAATCTTTGCTTGAACTAATATTTGAACCATGTTTTTTCCCGCGGTATATTTCCCATTTTCTGTCTATTTCATCCTGCGGCAACTGTGAATGTTTTGCCTGTCTGTGTTTTCGTGATGCTTTCTTTCGTTCGTCGATCGCCTCCCGTATCTCCCTGTTCCGCCAGCTTTTCGGCTTCCTTTTTCCTTTCCAACAAGCATGTTGGAAAGGAAAAAATTTCCTTACAAGCTCACCATAATGCCACTCCTTGCTTGGCCATTTGTCAAGTTCTTTCTCGACTCTTGTGGCTATATTTGCTATTTGTTCATCGTTCAAATTTGGACTGGTCATTCTTCGTTCCTTGCTCTCTTTCCCAACTACATATCCCATTTTCAAAATGATGCGTTTATGGTAACTCCCTATGCTGCTATCCCCTTCCTCGTCAATGACCATTTATTTCAACTTATCATAAATTCCTTCTGTCATCAGACAGTAATCGATGGCCGATTGTCTATTGGTGTATTGGTGTAAGCGTGTGTCAGCGCCACCTGGCGGTTTCCTCCCAAGGAGCCATGTGCGAGCCGGCGCGTTCAACACACTTCCCCATTCTAGCCACTGTAACCTGCATTAGCCTGCCTACGTTTGTGGTATTAGATCTGGCAGACTTTGGTTGCGGGAGTTGGGGGACGTTGAGGCGGACTTGGGGAAACTGGAAGGGTTTATTTACATTATTTACACTGATAATATACAAAGTAATGAGCAGTCATAAAGTGATCGACGGCCGGCAGCATATCGGACGCTGCGGCCCGTGGCAAGAAGAGGAATATCCCGCTCCTCGATTTGTCGCTCTTTTAACCCCTTCGGTCTCTCGGAATTCCTCGGGGTCCATTGAGGTCCCTCGGGGTCCCGTCATTTTCGGCCAATCGTCGAGCCAGTTCAGGTGTCGTCATTTTCCTCCCCTGGTATTGGCCCGTGCAAGTGCCATCATATTCGGCCAATGACGGCACTTCACTTGCACGCTTGGACGCTCCCAGGGCTCCATTGTCCGGTGGTTCATTTGCCTCCGGCGTTGCCTCCTCGCCTGGAAGCGCTCAGCTGAAGGAGACGGGTTGCTCTCGAACGACCTTTCAGAGCTGCAAAAGCGCTTTGCTCGGGACCAAGGTCAGCTACCTGGAACCGTGCCTGCCTCCCGTTGCACTTTCGGGAAGAGTTAAGGAGGGGGAGAGACAATAGCTCGACATGTGGCGCATGTAGTGGGGGAGTCCGGTGACGTGGTTGATGCGCCCCGGCGCACCATAATTGGAATGCGACTGCCTTTTGATGTGGTGGGGAAAATTGAGTGATTCCAGGAAAAGGGTTCGTATCTAACAGCTCCTCCTTGCCCCGGAAGTTCGGAATGGCCGGTGAACTCGATTCGCTGGCATTGAAGAACGCTGATGAAGCCTCTAGTATACTGGCGACGAGCCTCGTGTGACGAATTTCTGGATCCCGGGCCCTGGAGAACGCACGTCAAACAAACGAAACAACATAGCGCTGCACCACGTGCAAGCGCAGGCTCTTCACCTCTGACTCGCCAGGCTATTACTCTATCAAAATCAACCCTGTGTTTTTTTTTTCTTTACCCAATTTTGATACAGCAGTTCCAATCACCTTTCCAAACAGCTTTCCATATCTCCTCGAATTCCGACAAGCCCAGAATGCTATTGTCGTCGCAAAAGAATCGTGAGGCAACGGAACAATCTATGAAAACAACCATTTTAATCTTAAGCAAGCTAAGTTTTGAAGCTACGAGGATGACTTCCAGGCTGTAATACACTGCCATACCTCGTGATTCAAATTAAGGAAGGCAACACGTATAACTAAGCCAAAGGCTATATAAGTAACTAGTGCTTCAAAACACGAACAGTCTCACTTCACGAACAGTCTTTTCATAATCTGTCACGGTGGGCGAGTTTTCGCATGTACTGATGACAATGAAGAGCCTCGTCAAATCGATTGATACATAATCATAATCAGACTAATTTTGCGGACACTATTCTCAATGTCTTCTTGCGTCTCAAGCAGACGTTTTCTAACGCTTAGTCAGGTTTCTTCCTTTCGTCCACACAGGACATTTCTTAAGTGAACAACAAAATTAAACTTGCGTAATTTGCACTCTCACAAGAACCTTTAAAAGAAACCGCGTCTGCTTTTAACTAATTGTACGCACGCTTAATAGAAAACTCAGAACACTGCCGCCCTCAACACACGCAAGCGACCCAGTCACAAAAGTTCTGGTTCCTTCTGTCCCCACAGGACACGTGCTAAGTGGGATCGCACCAACGCTTCTCAATGCAAGTTATCCACTTACGCAAAACTAACGCGCTTAACCTTAAAAAGGAAAACATTAACTTTTAACAAAGGCCAATTGATACACACGCGCGTTACTATCGGCTTTTAACAAATGACCTAGACCCTTCAGGTCGCTCACAAAAAAAGAAAGCCTAAACACTAATTAATGATTATTTCGCGAAACTAACGCTTAACTCAAAACGCATTTTTCAAACTACGGAGCTTTTCAAACTAAAACATAAACAAAGCGCATAACTTACTTATTGAAAGAAACTCTAATCTCAAATCGCGAAAGCTATCAAATGCTCAAAAAATAAACAAACAAGCAAAACAGAATGTTTGCTTCTACGGAACTGTTCTTTTTGGTCTACCGTTCCGACTGTTTATGACGGACTTGTCTTTTGAGCGGTACACGAGGTGGTCGCGCGCTGAAAGCTATTCTAGCTAACCGGGGACAACAAAAGACCTGACAGCCCATCAACTCTTTCGAGACGTCACGGTCCCCTATCAATTTGCGTCCTGGCGACACGCTGTCCCAATGACCTTGGCTGACCGCGTCAATCTCCCTACAACCTCCTCTCGTCCTGCCACCTTGCGCTCTCTCGGAATGCGTGCTGCACCCCGAAACGATCGACGGAATGACTGGTACACTACTTGCCCCTTGCCCTTTTTTCGCACTGAACAGGCTTCTCTGACTCGTTTTCTCTAAAATCCCTATATAAGAAAAGTACCACCATCTACTCTTTCCTCCGCCGCCTCCTCTCCTAAAGCGCTTGCTTTTTTCTTTACTTTTTGCTTGCGAAAGCCAAGTCGACGGTGGCGCACCTAGAAAGTCCACGTTGAAGCTTTCAGGCCGGGCGCGCGCCGCCGCCGCCGGCGGCGACTGCGGCTGCGCAGAGGACTTTCAACATGGCTCTGAGGCGGAAAAAAAGAAAATATAAAGAAGTGAAAAGCGCGCGCTATCATCGTCCAATCGGAGATACAGAAGCGGCGTTTATCAAAGGTTGGCGGTACTTTTCTTATATAGGGACATTATTTTTCTCCGGTGGCCCGGACGCGCTTGAATGGAAAGCGGCAACGCTGATCGCCCCTTTCTTTTATTTGCGCCCCGCTGATGGCGTTTGGCACTTGTCACTTTCTTAGGCGGCGTCACACTCTTCGCCGCATTCCGATTTTGACAACGCTTATTTCTACGGCGCCTTTTCCTAGTGCTCTTTTCTGAGCCATCTGCTCGCGCCTCGTGCTGGCCGTTACACATCTCGTCGGCCCGGATCACTGTCTCATCCGCACAGTCCAAGTGATTATCAATTCAATCATCTCTCTCTTTGCCTTGACTGGCGGACAGCTCGACCAACCCTTGAACAATGCAGCAGGCTTTACTCGAGCTACGCAACTCGCACTTGTGCGGACTGCGCACTACTACCTTGTCCAGCTCATTCTGTGTATCGGCACACAGCTCTTCGGTCTCGATAGCTGTCTCACTCGCACAGTCTGAACGATTCCCGCTCATTTGGCTATCTGGACTGGTGGACAGCTTAACTGATCCCTGAACAATGCAGTTGTCTGACCTTGAGCTCCTCAGCTCGCCCTCCTGTGGTCTACCCTCAACTACATCGTCCAGCCTGTACTGCACTTCGACACTCAGCCCTGACTCGACATGGGTGCTCATGTCTGTCTGGTCAGCAGCATTCACTATTTCGTTAACGACCTTGTTAACATTACCTGCGACGTACACACACGGTGACTGTGCCAACTCATTCACAGCTGGCCTAGCTGTCTCTACAGTGCTCTGTTGGCACAGCACCTCGTCGCTCTTACTACGGCCTTCAACGGCCACTGTTGCCACTAAGGCATTTCTAGCAGATAACACTTTCTGTTCACTTATGAACGTGCCGATAATCTCACATGAATTACTCTTCTCTTCGGCTTTTGACGAAAATCTGCTAGCGAGTTCCTCATACTTTCGCTGCGCATTACTTACAGATTTCTTTGGCTGCGGTTGTCTTTGTTCGATCAACGCTTGAATCTCTTTGTTCAAGGCTGCCATTACCCTTTTGTGCTCTTGCCGTTCTCGCTCACGCTCTTGGCGTTCTCGCTCGCGCTCTTGGCGTTCTCGCTCGCGCTCTTGACATTCTCGTTCGCGCTTCTGCGTTTCCTGTACTACCTCCCAACCAATCTCAATGCTCTCATCGTCAATGCCACTATCTTCAATTGCCTGTTCGATAGCTGGCCTTTCCATTGTTTCCTCCGCCTCAACTCCCAAATCCTCGCACACCAACAGCAAGTCTGCCCTCGGCAACCTTCTAATAAGATCCATGGTAGCTGCCCCGACTGGTGGTTAGAACCATAGAGTTTCTAACTATAACACCTAGAGGGTAAACTGGCGCCACCGTCTATGCGAGTTTCTTAAAGGGCTGCCGTGCCCTCATGGGAATGACGGGATATGTGTCTGCGAGGCTTGTGTTGGCTGGTGTTGTACGAGGCTTCGTCTAAAACGTGGATATGGCTACACAAATAACGCGTTCTTAAAATAAAATCTACATAAAAGGCTTTCATTCACCCATATTACATCTCTCAATAAAGTTTACTCACATACAATGCAGCATCAAGCGAAGAAAAGCAAGAACAGTGACAAGTTGTTCCAAAGCGAGCGAGAATATTGTCGTCTGCCCTCCAACTTTAGCGGCCAGCTGATACTTTTTACGTTTCATAGAATTGTGCATCGAATAGTATGTCCTCAAAATTAAACGAAACATGTTTTTTGTGTAATAATAAAGCTAAAGTAGTTTTTTACGTCCTGTTTAATCAGGAAAAAATCACTGTGACAGACGGAACGGTGCTAGCCAGGCGCGTCTTCAAGGCGTTCTGGCTCTCCAAGAACGATGCCAATCCGAATCCACAATATACCGGCATTCCCTTGCATACCACGGCGCAGCAGCGCCACATTTCCCTCTAGGTTTTATAGTGTGAAACTCTATGGTTAGAACTG
This sequence comes from Dermacentor silvarum, assembly GCF_013339745.2. Classification (NCBI taxonomy): domain Eukaryota; kingdom Metazoa; phylum Arthropoda; class Arachnida; order Ixodida; family Ixodidae; genus Dermacentor; species Dermacentor silvarum. The sequence continues at coordinate 271,096,691 of NC_051154.1, read as the reverse complement.
TTTCCGTAATTTGTGCAAACTCAAAATATGCTACAAATGCCCGATTCCCAGAACAATCAAAATAAACACACAAAATATGAAGTCTAGCGAATCGAAGGAAAAAAACCACGCGCTCATCCATGGATGCAGCACCACGCCATCTCGTCCCTCTGTCCGCTGTTCCCAGTTCCTCGGGACTCCCTGGGTCGAAGGCTCATTCTTCTCCGATGTTCCCAGTTTCTCCGGACTTTGGCCGAAGGTTCGTCGCTGTCGCTGTTCCGAGTTGTTCAGCTGGAATCCCTGGGTCGAAGGCTCATACTTCTTCGTTGCTCCCAGTTCCTTCGCTGTTCGCTTTCAGGACTCCTTTGGTTGAAAGCTCATTCTTCTTCGGTCGAAGGTTCTTCCTTATCGCTGCCACCAGTTATTAGATCTGGCAGACGTTGGTTGCAGGAGTTGGGGGGCGTTGAGGCGCACTTGGGGAAACTGGAAGGGTTTATTTACGTTATTTACAGTGATAATGTACAAGTGATCGACGGCCGGCAGGATATCGGATGCTGCGGCCCGTGACAAGAGCAATATCCCTCTCCTCGAATTGTCGCTCTTTTAACCCCTTCGGTCTCTCGGAGTCTCTCGGAATTCGTCGGGGTTCATTGAGGTCCCTCGGGGTCCCGTCATTTTCGACCAATCGTTAGCCAGCTCAGGTGTCGTCATTTTCCTCCCCTGGTATTGGCCCGTACAAGTGCCATCATATTCGGCCAATGACGGCACTTCACTTGCACGCTTGGACGCTCCCAGGGCTCCATTGTCCGATGGTTCATTTGCCTCCGGCGTTGCCTCCTCGCCTGGAAGCGCTCAGCTGAAGGAGACGGGTTGCTCTAGAACGACCTTTCAGAGCTGCAAAACCAGTTTTCTCGGGATCAAGGTCAGCTACCTGGAACCATGCCTGCCTACCGTTGCACTTTCGGGAAGAGTTAAGCAGGGGGAGAGACAATAGCTCGACATGCGACGCATGTATTGGGGGAGTCCGGTGACGTGGTTGATGCGCCCCGGCGCACCATAATTGGAATGCGACTGCCTTTTGATGTGGTGGGGAAAATTGAGTGATTGCAGGAAAAGGGTTCGTATCTAACAGTGGCGTGCCAGGAACGCTGCCGCTCGTAGGCGCCGACACGTACAGGGCTAGTCACGCGAAATGTCGCGAAAGGAAAGGTACCTCCTAAAATGATCGCTCGAGAATACCTTCCTACATGCGTAGTTAAGTTAAACCAAGTTAAGATCTAGCAGCAACCAAGTCAATACCTAGCAGTAGCAGCCAGTAATTGAGGATCGACACTTTCGCTGTGCCTAAGCTTTGCACGACCGAGAGCAAACTCCTTTTTTTGTGTGGTTCAATGCGTAAAAAGTTGGAACGACAGTGCATTCTTACCCTAAGTTTGACTGCGCGTATCTCGAAACAAGCACTATCCTCAGAATCTGTTCCAAGTAGATATTATATAGCTCACCAGTTTCAATTTGCAGAGTAAATTATGAGCGGTATATAAAGCGATTCATTTAAAGCTTAATTAACGAAATTATGTTAATTGGTCTGTAATGTATTTCGATTTTTTGCATAAGCGATGTCATCCTCGAGCAATCCACTTCAATCGGGATTAATAATGGTATAAAAAAAGTGTTATGCATTTCGATTTATTGCGTGCAAGTGACGTCCGCCTCTACGAGCTATCCAGTTCAATCGGGATTAAAATTGTGATAAGAAAAGTGCGTCAATGGGATGCTAGGTGCTTGCCACTCTCTCATTTCTACACGCAGAGAAAAAGGACAAATCCACCGTCACCCCTTTAGGCAAAAAGGGCTCGAACAAGGCTTCACTCTGGTGCTGAGACCACAAGGCCGCATGCGCCATGGTGAGCGGATGCACGTGTAGTATGTATATATTCGCGTATAATTATCACGTGGAGCCGAGCGATAAGAGAGTGCGATCGACTATTCCGCGGCTGGTAGTTGGCACCAAGCGTCTATGCAGCATATGTTGCTTGAACTCTTACAAATAATTGTGGGGCCAGTGGCTATGGCGTTGCACTGCACAGCCCGAGGTCCCGGGTTCGAGCCCCGTCGTGGCGGCCGCAATCCGATGGTGGGTCGGAATGCAAAACATCGTGTACCGTGCATCCGGAGCAGCGAGGAATGTCAACAAATTAAGGACGAGCTTGGAAAAACATTCTTAAGAGTTGTATCGTTTGCCAAGGACTCGCTCAGAATCACGGCCTCTCAATACGCACACCCATTCTGCGGCGGGAAGGTTAGCCGTGCGCGTTTCCATGTGACGTGACCAGGATTTTTCTTTTTTTTTAGTGACAGGCGGGTGTTGTCCACGTCACTTGTGAAAAAAAAAAATCTCGGAGGAAGCGGGGAGGGGCACGCGCCCGACGTGAAACCTAAAAGCGTCAAACTATAGATAAATTTATCGCAATCATCTCCGCATTCTTTAACCTTGCTGTACTGGGTGTCTTGGAGATTTTACTTATGACATCGACCTATACTCGGTGTTTGTACTGCATAGCTCGGGAAGCCTCTCGTGAGTCACGTGTGCCTCCGAGATGTGTAGTCGCGCAAAATTTTGTTTGCAGTAGGAAACTTTATAATGTTTGCATTGGTTCGCATGATCTTGTCTGATGCATTTTAGTGTCATATGTCTAATCACGTTTAAAAAAATGAGGCGGAAAAGGATGAAGAGCTGTGCACAAAAATTTCGAAGGCAACAACCGTGCATCGCAATTCAGCGAACACAGAAGTGAGCTTTTATAATCAAGGCTTCTTGTATACATGTATATCTGCGCATTGATAGCGCAAGCACAGCAAGGCGCACCTGAAACAGCGACTAAAGAGCCAGAACACGTGGGACGTATACGTAGCTGGTACACGTGGTACGGTACGTACTCGAACTTGCTGTCGCAAGACCTCTAATGTTTCGTGTGACAAAGCCACGATATATTTTACAATACAGTGTCTTGTATGACGAGGGTGGCGATATGGGCTTGTCGGTCGGTCATAATGGAATGATATCTGGATAGCGCAGCAAAACACGGACACACGAATAAGTGAAGACAAGTGCTAACTATTAACAGGCCATATGATACTTCGCAACTAATAACTGGCGTATCAGAATACTGATTAACAAACATTTTATTAAGCTTTTATTAAAGCCTTGAAGGCGGTAGCTGTTTATATGGAAGATTTGGAGGCCGTCACATTTTAATGCGTTAACATATTATTTTTTGTAATCTTGAAAATTGCTCCTAATTCGAAGTGTTTGTTATCAAATTTCAACGCTCCATCCAAGCACTATCGAAACCAAACACGCGCCTCCGCTGCGTCAGACGGAAACGCTCAGAGACGGTGTTTGTGACGAAGATTAATTATGAATAATGGCATGTCGCGGCGAGTGCTCATATACAGAACGTCGCGGCACATGCTTGCCAGACAAAAAAGTGCCGTATCAATACCTGCCGCGACTTGGCGCGACTTTCTGTTTAAAACTTCGTCGCTCTTTGTCACGAGGCGTTGCCGTTCGATAAGATCGCCGGGCGGCGTTTTCTGCTCCCACAGCGCAAATCGGTTTTGATGTTGCTTTGATATTCCCTAGATTGAGGGTTAAACATAAATACCCAAGTTAGTGGACGGATTGATCGCCGTCGCCGTAGCACAATTGGTAGTGCAACGCACGCGTAATGCGGAGGTTGCGGGTTCGGCTCCCGCCGGCGACAGGTTATCTTTTCGTACACTTTCATTTCCCTTTTCTTCATTATTTTCTACATTCCAATTTCAACTACACTTAATTTCCTCGATGCTTTCCTTGCCTTCGTTGTCTGCTGGCTTTATGTGGTCTAGATTGAGGGTAGTAATTTAATAATGTCATTTTTAAATTCATAATAATCAATCGATCAATCAATCATTTATTTATAGTGCCCCGGAACAATAACAACAATAATAATAACAACAACAATACTTTATTCGTACTCAGAGAGGGTGAGTTCAGGCATGCAGGGTCGAGGAGGCAGACCTGCCCATACCGGAGTGGTTTGCGCGCCCAACCTGGGACCCGTGGGGGAGCACTAAACGTGCACAGGGGTGGATTGTTCAGAGTCACAGCAATCGCTGCGCGGCCTTCATTATATGCCCAAAGTCTTGTTCAAGTTCAGGAAGGAATGTCCTGGTAGTAGTTCGTGGAAGCCGTCGCCACAACGCAACAGTATCCAAGAGGAACCGTACCTCTCTGTTCGAGTGAGAAAGGGCTCAATGCGATTTGTGCGATGGTTCAGGCGCGGCGCGCTCAATAATGTCTGGTCCAGAGCGAAAAGTCTGCACAGAAGGCGGATGGTGGCAGCCTGATCTCGCGATGCAAGAGGTTGCCATAAAGGAAATCGATGCAGCGTATCAGTCGAGACGTTTGTGTAGGAGACGCGCTGCAGTTCCTTGGTGTGCTGCGGCTATCGAAGATATAAGCGGCACGACGCTGCGCACTAGCAAGGCTAGGGTGCCTCGATCCCCAGTGCCGCTTTCAGGGTGGGGACACCCACGCTTTTCGGCGCCATCTTGGTTCTTTCCAATATGGAGGCGCTCGGCGTGTGGCGGCTGCAGATTAACCATCGGGCAGAAAGAAAAGGCGGCGGGCGTGCTAAGGGCGATACCGACGTGCATTTAAATCGCATTTTCTGCTTTACCATCTGATAAGCAGTTTGCTTGCATAGAGTGCTCGTTTCAAAAGAGGTTGTCCGACACTTTTCGCGTCTATCGCAACCTGAAGGTGGCGCGATTTGTTTGCGAGGTTACCCCCTTCTTTATTTACTCATTTAACTGGTAAACGTCCCACAAATACTACTGGAATTGTACACTTGGATGAAATTTTAAGTTTGAAACTCTTTTAATAGTAATCTTCCTTCTTATGGTTGTCCCGTCATATTTATGAAACTAGGAGAAAAATTGGGAGACGTCGCGTGAGTAGGTCTGCAGCAGTTTATATGCCTGCTGAAGAAGAACACTGCACAGAGAATAGTTTTCAACACCCAAACAGAATTTATTTACAAAAGTAAGCACTAAGTATTTCACTTTATAAGCTCTCAGCGAGGTTATCTGGTTAGAATGTACTTGCTCTACTGCACGCTCGTACCTGCTACAGTCTTGCTAGCATAACACTCAGCTGCCCTTTCAGGAGTGTTAAGCCATCGCCGATAGATGCGGAGATGTGTGGATACAAATCGCTCAAGAAGTTTTCCAGTCACATCTTTGTGCTGATAACATGGGTTTTCTGGCAAGGTTACATTATTTACAATAATTTCCTTTGGTACTTTCAATGGGGTTCTCAGACAGCTCACATCTTGAGCTTCAGCAAAAGACTTCAGAGCACTGTCACATTAAAAAACAAAGTGCAGAATTTGTATGCTTCCATAAATTAAAATTTTCCACATTGGACATATTCATTTAGTTGAGTAAGGTGGTGTTCCTGTCCAGGTTCTTAAGCCGCTAGCATGCACATGCACACAAAGCAGTGTTGCACAGTGCGGATGATCGGCTTTAACAAAAAGCCTGTCAAGTGGGCGAGCACATCTTCCTCAAGAAAAGAAACTTCGTCTAAGTCGAGAATGAAGTCGGTTCTCTAATCACTCTCTTCCGACTGACTGATGCTTTATGCTTGTGTAAATTATGCTGAGAAAAAATCGACCAGGTAGGCTCTGTCATCGATCGCGTATCCAGGAAATGAGGTTACAAGTGCCCCAATACTTCTAGCTACAAAAAATGCCAATTCACAAATGTATAGAATAAAGCTACGCCGTTGCAAGAAGCCAAACACGGCGATCACACCATACTGCAGCCTTATAATCACTAGAAAACGCACGCCAACATATACAAGCAACTTCTCTGTGAAAATGAAAACGATTACAAAGGGACATTATTTTTAACAAAATCACAATCCTCACTCGCATATATCTTCGTTGTGTCAGTCGGTATCCAGTTGCCACGTTTTACTTGGGCTGCCCATTTCTTCCTTCATTCAACGTCGCAGGGGGTAACAAAATACCCGCGACTCTTATGCGGTCGATCCAGTGCACAGAGCGACATAACAACCCGTCATGTTTCGTTAACAAACACGAACATCACAAGGGACTACACAAAACACGAGCTCTCGCACCACAACGCCACAAAGAAAGCAAATGGAGCGCACGTCGGTTCAGCTCGACAGCCACGGCGAAAGAACCAACATGGCGCAGGAAAGCCAGAGCGGCGGCGCCGGGCGGTTCAAAGGTTGTCTCCACCGCGGAAAGCGGCGTGGCATCGAGACACCCTAGCAAGGCGGCCCTGAAGCGCCACAGAATGGGGTAGCCAGATGGGGGGGGGGGGGGCAATAATATTCAGGGATGGGCAGCACCAGGGCAGTGTACAGCAGCAGGGAAGCAGTGGGCGGCATATGCCAACAGCACTGCGCTTAACAAATGCCAGTATTTGGCGGGACCTGCAGCTACAGTGAGGTGCCAGGTCCCGCGAAGGGCAACCGCGAATCTAGCTCCACACCAAGTACAGCAGTTGACGTCACACGTCTGAGTTCACGGCCACCAAGGGTTAGCGCGGCGGCTTCACGGAGGCGATCGATACAGTCCAGAAATTGTCATTGCACAGGATTTTCGGTGTTGGTGTCGAACAGTCCCCTGATGACACGTGTCAATGTCAACCTGAAGGGATACGTAGTCGGAGGGTTTGTGAATGGGCTGCAGCAGCGTTATGTCATCAGCGTAGAGAAATTGTATTGGAGGTAAGGTTCTGAGAATTAGTTATAACTATACAGAATTAGTTGTAACTATTAGTTGTAACTATGCGGGGCATTAAAATGTGAATGCCTCCAAATTGTCATTTAAAGAACTGCCCCCAAGGTTCAAATAAAAAAAAATCGTGGTTAACCAACTTCCACTCCGTGAAGTTGGTTTACCAGCGAAGCTGAAACGTGCGGCCCCTGTGTCACTGTGTTAATAATTAACTTAATTATGGGGTTTTCCGTGCCAAAACCACGATATGATTATGAGGTAGAGCACTGCACGGGCCGATTTTTTCAACCCGGGCCCGGCCCGGGCCCGCTTTTACGTTGGGCAGCCCGCCCGAGCCCGATCAAAACGTTTATGGCGAGACCCGGGCCCGGCCCGGAAATAATCTACGTTACCCGCCCGGCCCGGCCCGCCACCACTTTACCATAGGCCCGAGCCCGGCCCGAGCCCGACTCGAAACCGGCCCGAACCCGGGTCAAAAAGCACACGCCGTGCCCGAGCCCGTGAAAAAACTGTTATACCCGGCCCGGCCCGGCCCACGGGCCGGGCTTTCGGGTATGCCCGAGCCCGTGCAGTGCTCTATTATGAGGCACGCCGTAGTGGGGGGACTCCGGAAAATTAGACGACCTGGGGTTCTTTAACGTGCACCTAAATCTAAGTACACGGGTGCTTTCTCATTTCGTCCCCATCGAAATGCGGCCGCCGTGGCCGGGATTCGATCCCACGACCTCGTGCTCAGCAGCCCAACACCATAGCCACTGAGCAACCACGGCGCGTTGTCACTGGGTTAATCCCGAGGGTTCAATAAAGTATTTCTCAATTATGAGGTTAGGCACACGTTCGGCTACGACGGCGATAACGACGTCATTGACGCCGCAGTCCGCCGTTGTCGCTTGCGTTCGATGTCTTGAGTTTGCTCTGCGGCGTGCTTAGCAGCATTCGCCCGCCATTGCCGCTTGCGATTCTTCGAAATTAAATTGTTTCAAAATTAAATCTGTCCTTTACGTAAGAAAATGAATGGATACCCCCCTTAAGCAGTGCCATGGCTCATACCCCCGTAAACGCGGCCTCCCCATTACGACGACAGAAGTGAAATTCTACGCTGGAATGATAAGCGGCTACGGAGCCAGATGTAGAAGACGACGACGACGAATGCGGCAGCAGCACGATCGCGTGCCGAGCACGAGCCAACGAGCCAGCTGCGGAAGAAGACAACGACGCTCGAACCAATGCTGATGATGATAGGTTTCTGTGGATAGGCGATTTCGCCTAGCCATATAAAGCTTCGCTTTAAAAAGAAATGTAATTAACAATTGTATTGTTCATTAGTATTCCGATGCTTCCGTTATTAGTGTCAAAGTATGTCCGCCTAGCCGACGAACTTATGTACAAAAACGCCACGGTCACTACTCGTATAGCATATTTATTTAAAAAAAGTATAGCCGGGAAAAAAAAAATCCGCTCTGTAGATACAGGTGTACGCCTACCTAGTTCAAAGTGGGCGAAGTTCTCCAAGAATGCTTATTGCACTACTAAATAAATGGCAGGCATCGCGCTCTTTCTCTTGCCCCTCAATTGAGTACATTTAACAATGAAGTATTATTACTCCCCTTTTTCTTTATTTTGCAACACGACAGCGACAAAGAGAGCGTTCATTTTTTGTCCATTCGTGCAGAGACGCGTCTTCACCACACTGCTTCGCCCATGACAAGCGCCACAAATAAAACACTTCTTGTCTGTTTTACCGGTGTACTTCCACGCTCATGGTGTGGAAACCCTGAACCCTGAAGCCCTGAAGACGAGCTGACGCATTGTCTCTTGGTATCAAGGCTTCGTCGTCGGGGACGGACAAGCCTTGATACCAAGAGACAATGCGTCAGCTCGTCTTCAGGGTTTCATTTCTTCTTTTTCTTTTTGTCCATGCACCGAATTCCGCGTGCCACGCGGACTCCTTCAAACCTCTTTCTCGTCGGCTTCTATGCGCCGCACCGTGCAGCAGACGACGCTTCTATACTTGAAACGGGCGTTTCAACACATGGCCTTTATTTACTTGAAGCGAGAAAATGAATGCTCGCACGTGAACGAGAAAATATGCATGGAATAAGCCACGTTGACCACGTGCTCCTGCATGTAACAAAATCGGCTTCACTTTTCAATGCTTTGGTAATATTCATTCCAACCGAGTGAGTTATAAGTAACAATGCACTATTATTATCGCAAAATAGTCAGTTTATACCATTAATTGTAATTTTTTATGTAACAATAAATCACGAAAGATGATCTCAGGTGATGACCGCGAGGCGGCGCCGCCGTTCTTTCGCCATGTCTCCTGGGTTCGAGATCGGTGCATGGTTCGTTTGAAGTACCTTGAAGTTCATGTTGAAGTGTTAGAACCTCCTGTCTCACAACTCGTATAACCATGGACGTCGGCGAGCTTATTGATATCCTCCGGGCCTACACAGATCCACACCAGCGAGAGACGGCGGAGAAACAACTCGAGCAGGTGACCACTCGGGGAAAATCGACTCAATGGGCCATTAAATGGCGCCATTACCATGATGGAAGGGGGGGGGGGGGGGTGTTGCTGCAGCTTATAGAAGCCCCGAACTAGTGTTCGAACGGTCCTGCGCGTGATAATCGCCACTTCGGGACCTCTTCTGAAAGAACGGCTAGCCTGACCGTTCAGCTGACACACTGTTACCTTGCCTCCGTGCGAAAACAGCGCGATTCGAGAGCGAAAGTATTTTGCGGTGTTGCCCGACCCGATAGGCGCCTTGTCGCCTCGCCGGTTCCGCTGCTCTACTGAGCTTCGCTGTCTGAATGTCGGTACATGCGGGGCCTTCGGGCACACTGCGTCGCTGTAGAGCGCAAGGGCGCCGTCCTAAACCGGGGACGGACCCATTGCAACGCGCGCCGGCGTGTCATCCGCCATCCTTAGGGTTAGCTGGCATGGAAAAGGCGTGCCGCTGTCACCGATTCGCGTGATCGTCGCGCTGGAGTGATTATCGTGGGCGATTGGCCTTTCGTGAGGCGGCCGCCCCGCTTTCCGACGCGCCGGTGCTGCGTGCTGCTGCGCACGTCTTTGCAGCGGCTGCTCGGTGCGCCTTTGAAGCGACGCTTTTGACTCCATTTCGAAGCCGCCCCCGCTTTCCGAATCGCGACACTGACGGGGCACTCTCCCACCGCACGTGTCGACTGCCGGACCGTCGTGTGAGCCGCGTTCGGCCTCGGTGGCACGTTGCGGGTTTTCGACCCTCGCGGTCGCGTTGCAGGTCTGCGGATTCAATTGCCGTCGCCAGGGCTTCCGGTACCGATTTGTTGGATTGTCTTCTGGAAGCGCCGCATGACGTACCGGTTGTGACAGCCGCGACCAACTTGGACATCAAGCGCTGCGCACATAACAGTACGCCGTGCCAGTCGCAAGTGAAATATGTTAGGTAGTGCCGCTGCTTGTACTCGAACCAACTGGCCGGTTGCAGGACTGTAAAGCACTCGAAGGAAGAGCATACACAGACCTGAAACCAGTGTTTGACAGTATTTGTCATAAGGAACCTTGTGTTTATTTCATGGCCATAATCAGACCTGTGCCTGTTTGGTCCAGCAAATTTAATGTTCATGTAGAAGCATTCACTGACATCGTGACCAACACTTCGCTGTAGTTGCTGCAGCATTTCTTTCATTCAATGCATCTTAACCTATTGGACCTACAGACTTTCTGAGTACATTTAATTGATCATTGCTATGAGTATCAATTTCAGCTCTCAACATGGTTGCATCATAAATGCATGAAGTTGCCCCACAATTCTTTACATCCAATTCTCTTTGAGGCCAAAAATTTCGGTTTAGTTATTAATGCCGAGTGTAATGGCATGGTAAATTTGCCAAGTGTTTGTTTGACAACCTGTTGTATACCTGAGCCGTTGGTTGCTTTCAGTATCAGTCATCTTTTTATAAACATTAAGGGCACAATTGCCGAAGCGCTTAATAAAATCTGGTAAAATCTTGTTGCCTGGCTGTGCTGCTCTTAAAACTATCATGACGGCCAAATGCTGCTTTTGTATGCGGCTGACATTTGGTGGCAGCTTTGGCAGAAGCCTTAACATTCTTAGGGTGTTAGGTACAATCAGCGTCAAAGGAAAGCCGAACAGCGGAGCGCGTGCCACAAGCATTAGAAACAGCATAGTGCGCGCCGTCCAGTCATCAGCGCAGACAGGCCCACACATCCGGTTTGGTAGTACAGCGCCACCCCACTGAAGTGCGATTTTTTTTTGCCCGTGTTCCCGCTCGTATTTTTGAAAGGAAGAAAAAAAAAAAGAAAACAGAAGCGAAAATTCAGCAACACTCAGAAGCTCAGGTTTCGCTTCTGTTTTCTTTTTTCTTCTTCCTTTCAAAAATCCGAGTGGGAACGCAGGCAAAAAAAAAAAATCGCACTTCAGTGGGGTGGCGCTGTGCTACCAAACCGGATGTGTGGGCCTGTCTGCGGCGCACTATCCTGTTTGCGGCGCGCACTGGACGGCGCGCACTATCCTGTTTCTGATGCTTGTGGCACGCGCTCCGCTGTTCGGCTTTCATTTGACGCCGATTGTACATTTATTTCAGCTGAAACAAACATTGCCTTGATAAAAAAAAGGGGGGGGGGATGCATGAAGTGAGGCTGCTCCAGCCTACTCGTTGCAGTGGGTTAGTGGCTATGGCCACTGAGCTGCTGAGGTCGTAGGTGTGGGTTCGTTCTCGGCCGTGGGGGCCACATTTTGATGAGGGCGAAACGCAAAAGCATTTAGGTACTTAGATTTAAGTGCACTATAAAGAACCCTAGGTAGTCAAAACTAATCTGGAGTCCAGTATGGCGTGCCTCCCAATCAGACACTGCATTTGGTAAGTAGAACTCCAGGATTTTAATATTCTTGTGCTACCGCCTGCTGCGTTGCAATCGGGAAATGGAGACAGTATGAGGGCGACAGCAGTGATTGTAGTGATCATCACTGCCTTGAGTCTAGTCCGGCATTGTGCAAGAATTTCAACATCAGCCGGCACAAACGGTCAAGGTTTAGGACAGTCTGCTTGTAAACATCATGGTGATTGGCTCTGGTCTTGTAATATGGAAACATCATAGCTGGCAACAAAATTTTCTCGGAACAAAATAGTATGCGAGTGGAAGGAAAAAGAAAGAAAAATAAATTGTGCAGATCTTGCGCACTGTGGAAATCTATGTAGTTCGAAACATTTCAGGTACCTAGCTATCACACATTGTTTAGGTTTCCGCAAAACGAAACCAGGTGGACCAATGTGTTCCTGTAAATTGAGTAGTTGTGTGTGTGGGTCATGAGCGTACGTGTGTGTGATGACAGCTGCATGACGGCAACCACGTCAACGATATGGCGGCAATGGCATGATTTCTATACCGGCTGTTCGGCGAGAGCCTACGACTGAGCCTATGACATGGCGATTGTTGGGTTCTACAACAGGTAGTGGACAAGCATAAGTGAAAGAAACACGGATTGTGACATTTCAGCGACTATGTGTTACGCAATCACACCTACAAAGGGCTATTTCATGTGGTGTGTGTTGAAACGACGGAATTTGTACTTCAGCGAAGAAAGTTAGAACTCGATCTTTTTGGACGATCATGAAGTCTGTACAAACTCGCACATTTTCTATGTAGCGTAAGCTGCTACAAGGAAAGCACTTTGCAAAGTGGGCCGCTCCTGGAGCTAGTTCAGTCTAACACGTGTGTGAGCTGTTACAAGGAAAGAAGACACAAAAGTGGCACATGGCGCATGCGCTGAGTGTTTCGAAGAGCTGGCTGCCTTTTGGAATGTGAGAAGTATGCGTACGATCGTGGTCTAGTGTTTGGAGCACCAGGCTGCTGTTCTCTATGGCAGAGGTTTGATTCCACCATTGGTTGCACGTTATTTTCTTTTTGTGAAAGCGAGGCGAGACACGAACCTACGTACCTATTGCAAAGTGCCAAGAATGAAGCAAAGAATGCTTTGCATTAAAAGAAACATGGCAGGTCAAAAAATTTGGTGACAGTCTGGTTAGGAAAAAAAGTAGACAGGGAAAAACTGGAAGAAAACTGACAAGATGTATGCCATTGTAATCATGAGAGGTGGTAGCCCATGCATAAAAGGAGGAGCAAGTGTTACCCGATAACGGTTTATGGCAACGAAGGGGATAAAAAGGGTAAAATAAATACTAGAATGAAAAACATTGATGCCTGTTTGAATGAGCGAGGGCTGAAAAAGAAGAAAAGATGCCCGTGCCGCAATGTTTTCCAGTGTGAGGCAAAAGACGAAAAGCTGTGCTAGCACTTGGAATGTATTGCCTCTGAAATTGTTGAATTGACTCTGACAAGCACAAGGAAAGCCACGTAGGTCACTTCCTTTCAGCTTCAGTGCATGGAGGACATTATAAAAGGTCCCTGCACCAGGTTTCGTCATCGCAAAGACGCCCACTGCCTACTCGATGCGTTGACACTCATGCCTTCAAAACAGGATGTCTATGTGCTCTGCATATGTACAGAAGGATACTGCGATACCTTTGATATGTAGACTGCACAAAGCTGCTATTGGAGATATGCCATGCAAAAAGAAAAAGATGGTGGGAAAGAGAAGGTGGGGTGTACTTGATGTGAGTGTAGTGTGGTCTGTCGGCTTGGTAGATACCACCGTAGGAACACTGAGGCAATGGGTGGAAAACCTGTGCAGTGGGTAGGGTAGCCCACCTCCTCACTCTATCGCCTTGCAACATTTCATTTGCTTCTGTTGCTATCACTAAGACCTTTAGAATACTCCTCTGCGAGACAACTCCTTGGACAGCACTCTGCCAGTTTTGTACTCCCTTTGATACATGACAGGCAACGCTATGAAGGCTAGAGACACCTCTCTCCCAGCTCGCATTTCCTACCGAGAAATAGTATGTCTCGTGTGAAAGACCTATAGGTATAGGTGCCTCACATAATTTGATGTAACATGAAATATCATACTTTTATGTAGCCATGTATGACATAATTATTACACGGGACATGTCCCAGATTTGAAACTTGGCTACCAAACCCTGGTCAACGACGACGCTGATGCTGGTGCCTCTATGATTTCATATTCTTGCAGTGCTAGGAATGATTTGTTGCATTGATGAAAAAGCACACTTATGTTCAAAGAAATGTCAGGCTTCATATAAACTGTTTTTGCGGGCATGCCTTTCTATCTGCAACTCAAAAACATGAACACAGCGATGGTTATAGACTACAGAAAAAACAAATGAGCTGCTGATATTGTAGTAACGAAAGCTGTTTACAATGAATCAGTCATTAAAGAATTCGGGAAAACTGGTGGTCTGCTGCTTAGAAAGATTGCAATTAGTTTATTTGTGTTTGCTTCAGAGACTGCACCTAAATAGGCCCTGTGATTTTTGGAGACCCTAATTGCAGGAATAAGCCACGCAGTTTACAGCGAAGCTGTACATGGCTACCCCGGGAAATTTTCTGCGTCCATGCGTGTACACCGTCTAGTTGGCAAAGATAAATTTTCTTCTCCAGAGCTAATGTAATTTTCAGTTTTCATGTAACAGAATTATGTTTTCTCGTATGTTCAAATTACAATCCGATGCTATCATGTCTACAGGTTGTGTGTAAGTCATACTTTACAAATTTTGAGACACACTTTGAGAAATTGAATTAGTTTCAATAATGCACTTGCGCCAGGCGGAGGGTCTACTAGAATGAGGGCATCTGCTGCACTCAATATATCTGTCCTTGACGAGTGGGCGCTCTGTCCGTTGCATTGGTCGCCTAGAGTGTGCTGCGACCGTAGTCAACATCTGGGCAAGACTGTTAAAAAATTAGTGACGTTCACTTCGTGAATGCGGGTTACGTGCAAGTGTATGAAGGACGCAAACATGCACTGTGGCGTCGAAGCGCCAATGGAAAGGGTGCGAACGAGGTTGTCAACGCTACTCAACGGTGCGACGCCTTGTGGTGGTGGCGCTTGTGTAACGTCGGCAACAGCTTTGCTGTACATCCACTTTCACAGCGTAGAATGCAGGCGGATTTTTTATAAATTATGTTTTTACTTTATGCTACAAGAGTCTGCCTGACAAACATCATAGTCTGCCCGTCCCCACTGCAGGTACACAAAATCATCGGCTTTGCACCGTCCCTGCTGCAAGTTGTGATGACCGGCAGCGTGGAAATGCCTGTGCGTCAGGCAGGCGCCATCTACCTGAAGAACCTGCTAGTCCAGTTCTGTCAAGAAAAAGAGCCACCACCACAGCCACAGCCGCTGCCATTTCACATTCACGAGCAGGATCGAGCCATGGTGTGCAAAGCACTCGTTGGCGCCATGGTGCACGCACCCGAGCTGATCCGCGTGCAGCTCTCGTCCTGCCTTGGCTGCGTGCTCAAGAGCGACTTTCCAGGACGATGGATGGGTGTCGTGTACAAAGTCATTGTCTATCTGCAATCACCTGAGAGTGCCAGCTGGGCGGGTGCTCTGTTGGCCCTGTACACATTTGTCAAGAACTACAAGTGAGTGGTGACGTTTGACATGCTTCTTGATGTGTGTGCATGCCATGTCTTATGCAGAGGTAGAGCAGATGCAGTAGGTAGTACTGGTAACATTATCTCTTCTAGCTAATATTTCTAACAGTACATCATGGTTTTTAATGTTCTGTAAAAGATTTGCTTTGGTGATCATTTCCTATTTTCAGTGCTACTTGGGACTCTCAATTACTAACTGGGGGCACTAAGAGAACACTGAAATTTCTTATACTTAAAGGGGGAGAGGAGGATCATAGTGCAGCGTGAAATTGAATGCGACTGTCATATGTAAGAGGCCGCCTGCGGCGCGAAAAAGAAGAGCACGTGAAGCACAGTGTTCGAAATGGCACGAGCTCTCAAGGGGCGTGAGCCGAGGCGTGATTGGGGGACGAACGGCGCTGTCGGGGGATTATCGACGTGGCTCCGGGCCAGAGGTCGCATCGCCAGCTACACTCTGGCAACGGGAGACTTGGGGTCTGGCTGAGTCCGTGACGTTGGCCGTCCAAGGTGTGGCCGTTGACCTCGGCAAGTTCGAGCGAGGCTCCTGGAATGGCTGCAGCCTCTCACGGCAGGACCGGGCACCCCAGAGAGGATCCCCCTTCTACGGCAGACCGGCACGCCATGTCGGCACTCATGAAGAAGTTGCGACGCATCCCGACGCTAGGCCTATCCAGGTGGGCCTAAGCAACACGGAGCGCCGTCCCGAAGTATTACTGACGAGTTCATCATCGACGAAGTACCGGCGAGCTCACCACTGATAAAGAGACGACATGACGACGACATGACGACTACAAGGCGACTAACTACACCATCAACGAGAGCACCGACCGCTGGGGAAAAAGAGCCAACAAGCCGGAACACACGTTCAACAACGGGTGCAGCAAGGTGACTGTAGCGTTTCAGGCGTGCGTCTCAGCGATAAGACAGGGTTGCCTGACTTTGAAGGATAGACGCTACATACATGCGTCGGCGCAAATGAGAACTTGTGTTTAGTATATTAGACTTTAGTTTGTATCTTTATTAGTATTTTTTCCCGCAGTATGTTTTAGTGTGCTTGATTTTTAGTTTTGGTTTTGAGGTTGTGTGTTATTAAAAATCTGTTTGCTGTGTCGCCATCCCGTCTTCCTTCTCCATCTCTTCTAACACCCGCACGCCCCCGAGATCAGTGACAAAAATCATCACAGCGACACACCCTAAAAATCATTTATAAGACTAACTGTTTGTAACGTGGGGGTTTATTCTGTCACTGGCCACCTAGTGGACATGCCCATTTCATCTGCCGCTGAAGTGCTGATTGGCTGGGGGCACCTTCACACATGTACCCCAGCCCAGCCAATCAGAACTTCAGCAGCAGACAAAATGGGCGCGTCCACTAGGTGGACACTTACAGAATACCCCCACGGTAGGAGAATTGCAAAAAAATTTATATGCAGAATTATTAGGCAGGTAGTGGCAGAGATGGCTAAGCTGAGAGAGTTGCTGCTGCACTATGTGTCACCAACTGATCCAGCTGGTCGTGTGCATTAGCCATTCACGGCCAGAGGCGGTGTTTCATTTCAAAGGCAGCACTGAGAGTTGTGCACCTGTGTGCATGTGCAGGTACAAGCCCGAGGAGCAAGAGCCTCTGCGTGAGGCGATGCAGCTGCTGCTGTCGTTGCTGCAGCAGCGCCTGGCGCAGCTGCTGGCCGACCAGTCGGAGACCTCTGTGCTCCTGCAGAAGCTAATCCTCAAGATCTATTCTGCGCTTGTCCAGTACCACTTCCCATTGGGACTCATCTCGCGCAAAGTGTTGACGCAGTGGATGGAGCTTCTGGCAGTCATCCTCTTCAGACCGGTGCCCGATGTGAGCAGCTTTCTTTGCCTTTGGCATGTCGTCGTTCGTCTGGCCCAATAGGCTCAGCAGAAAGTAATCTTGCCACTTGTCAGCACTCTGCTAGCTAGTAATGAAGATCGAAATTTTACGCCTGAAAAAGAAGCCCATGTAACCACCCCATCATTCGTTCACAACCATATTTTCTCAACCTCCGTTCTGTAGTTCCAGTTGTATAAAACTCCTGTGGTTGGGATGCCATGTTTAGATGCTGTGATTGGTGTGGCCACTGTGTCGCATTCTATAGGGTGCGATGCTGGGCTCGATTACAGTTGCGGTGTGCATTCGTTGCTGAGGTCCCGTGCACGGAATGCGAGGAAATGCTTAGCGTCTCTTTTTCTGTTGCATAATTTCGTCTCGCTGGCTTGCTAAAGTTTTGCCTAAACAGGTTCCCTCAGTGCATGCAATCTGTATTCATATTTTACTGGCGACTTCAGTTAATTCAACCCTGATGGGAGCGACGAAATTTATCGAATTATCCAGTGCGTCAAAATTAACAAGATGTAGAAAAACGCCAAAGCTGATTCATTTGGCAATATTTTCCCGCTTCTCATCATCATCATCATCATCAGCCTATATTTATGTCCACTGCAGGACGAAGGCCTCTCCCTGCGATGTCCAATTACCCCTGTCTTGCGCTAGCGTATTCCAACTTGCGCCTGCGAATTTCCTGACCTCATCATCCCACCTGACTTTCTGCCGTCCTCGACTGCGCTTCCCTTCTCTTGGTATCCATTCTGTAACCCTAATGGTCCACCGGCTATCCATCCTACGCATTACATGGCCTGCCCAGCTCCATTTCTTCCGCTTAATGTCAACTAGAATATCGTCTACCCCCGTTTGTTCTCTGATCCACACCGCTCTCTTCCTGTCTCTTAACGTTACTCCTAAGATTTTTCGTTCCATTGCTCTTTGTGCGGTCCTTAACTTGTTCTCGAGCTTCTTTGTTAACCTCCAAGTTTCTGCCCCGTATGTTAGCACCGGTAGAATGCAATGATTGTATACTTTTCTTTTCAACGACAGTGGTAAGCTCCCAGTCAGGATTTGGCAATGCCTGCCGTATGCACTCCAACCTAATTTTATTCTTCTGTAAATTTCTTTCTCATGATCAGGGTCCCCTGTGAGTAATTGACCTAGATAAACATATTCATTTACAGATTCTAGAGGCTGACTGGCGATCCTGAATTCTTGTTCCCTTGCCAGGCTATTGAACATTATCTTTGTCTTCTGCATATTCATCTTCAACCCAATTCTTGCACTTTCTCGATGAAGGTCCTCAATCATTTGTTGTAATTCCTCTCCATTGTTGCTCAATAGGACAATGTCATCTGCAAACCGAAGGTTGCTGAGATATTCGCCATCGATCCTCACTCCTAATCCTTCCCAGTCTAAGAGCTTGAATACTTCTTCTAAGCATGCAGTGAATAGCATTGGAGAGATTGTGTCTCCTTGCCTGACCCCTTTCTTGATAGGTATCTTTCTACTTTTCTTGTGGAGAACCAAGGTAGCTGTGGAATTCTTGTAGATATTTGCCAAGATATTCACGTATGCCTCCTCCACTCCTTCATTACGCAATGCCTCTATGACTGCTGATATCTCTACTGAATCGAATGCCTTTTCATAATCTATGAAAGCCATATAGAGAGGTTGATTGTACTCCGCAGATTTCTCGATTACCTGATTGATGGCATGGATATGGTCCATCGTAGAATATCCCTTCCTGAAGCCAGCCTGTTCTCTTGGTTGACTGAAGTCAAGTGTTGTCCTGATTCTATTGGAAATTATCTTGGTGAATATTTTATACAATACTGAAAGCAAGCTAATGGGTCTGTAATTCTTCAATTCTTTAACGTCTAACCCGCTTCTAACTTGCCCCAAATAAAACGCACCCACTTTCTGTGTGTCGAAAGTAGAGCACTGCACGGGCCGATTTTTTCAGCCCGGGCCCGTTTTTACGTTGGGCTGCCTGCCCGCCTTAGCCCGACCAAAAGCTTTATGGCGAGACTCGGGCCCAGCCTGGGCCCGGAAATCTATGTCACCCGTCCGGCCCAGCCTGCCACCCTTTTACCCTACGCCCGAGCCCGGCTGGAAACCAGCCTGAGCCTGGCCCGAGACCGAAAAAGATCACCGAGCAGCAGTAAAAAAAAGAAAATAAAGAAGAGAATGAAAGAAATTTATTCTTAAGCCATAAATACATTTCATATGCAATTATGAACACCATTTGAGTGGTCTGAACGCAAATACCAGCACGCGAAGTAGTACGAATGACCCTGCCGAGCAGTGTTGCAGAGTTACCACTCCGGAGTTGGAATGACTCCGGAATCATTCCGCATTTTCACAACCCCGCAATGGAATGGCGACATTGCTTGGAGGAATGGAATGGGAATGGAATTGAGTGCCTTTTGCCCGGAATGGAATAGGAATGGAATTACGTCTTTTTCCGAAAATAGACCGCTTTTTCGTCTACACATAATTTAAAAAATATACGTAGAACCAACCAGCCGACGTTCAAACATTAGTAAGTCAGAGCCTCGAATTTAACAATAAGGCAGTATTTAAAATGGCTTGCTGATTACAAGTACGGTACATTTAGAAGCAATGTGCCTACCACAGTTCTGTCCTTATAGACGGAGTGGCTCCAAAGTTTGTCTTGATTCTTTGCATAACTGCAGCTCTATGCCATTGGCAACCATCGTGCCGAAGAACGGCGGCGGCATACTCCCCCCCCCCCTTACGCCTTGTGATTTTTTTTTACCTTGGCGGTGCTTTCGCCCCGGCCGCCTGCTGTCTCCCCCCCTTTACTTTGTTTTTGCTTCTGTGTGTCAGTGACTCGGACGCATATTTGAAAAAGCGCTTCTCTAAGTTGTGATGCGTATTGATGCTGGCGCGATGCTTGTGTTCACTGCAAGCTTTTGCATATCCCCCCCCCCTTGTCTAGACAACAGACAACTTTGCCCGAAACTCTGTCGACAAAGATCTGCAGGTCAGCACAGCACACAGTTGTACACCATGAACTATGCGCACTCTCCCTCCATACAGAGAGAGAATAAACTTTTGAAAGCATTGGTTCGGCAAGCCAGCTGAAGCAGGAGAGCCCACGTAACTGCGGCCACGGTGGTGCCTCCCCGAGCCCTGACGCGACAATATGTGCCGAACAAAACCCATGTTTGCTTTGTTCTAGGGAGCTGTGTTTTAGGGAGCTCTATTCTAGGTTGGGGAAAGGGGTGGGTGAAGGGAAGGGAGGAGAGGTCCGGGTGGCATCACCGCCGCGCTGGTGCCTGTTGGCGGCTAGAGAAGCTCAACGGCTCATTTAGTAGTTTGCTCATACTGGGCATGCTAGACAATGCTTCGAAGCATCCCCCTCAGCTTTCTGTGCTACCACCTCCACCCTCCTTTTCAGCCGTCTATAGCGAATAAAACACTTCCATAATGCACTACCACACGGGCTCCTGCGCCCAGCGGTTCCCGCACGCAGTAAGTCCGCCAACATGGCACATTGGAAACAATCATTTGAAATTACCCGCCAAGAAAACCAGCAAGCTGCACTCTGCAAGCTTTGCTCTAAAAGTCGGTCTTTTATCTAATTTGATTGGGTACCTAAAAAGAAAGCACGAACGTGAGTACACGCAACAAGAGAAAGGGCTGGCAAGCCAGCCAAAGATAACGTCGGCCTTATCGCTGGGTGCAGCTGTATGCCTGTTCATCGAAAGGCTGCTCTTGATGACGCCATAATATGAGGTCTCCATGAACACTACTTTTCTCAGCATAAAAATACGCTATGTTGTCATTTTAGTAATAACACATTTAAGCTTAAATAATATTCATACATCACAAGCCGATAAACCATGCTGACCATGCAAATACTATAGACAGCGGGAGACCTGCCCCTATCGGAGTTAGTAGGGTGGTTGTACTGTACCAGGTATGTCACCAAGCTACTTTCCCTCGACCTTGGTAACGTGTTTTGCGTATTTTTGAAGTTATTAACGCGTCTAATGACATAAGCTTTATGGTGCGTTCATCGGTAACTCGATAAAACTATCAAGATGTCTTTCCTACGTTGAGGAATTACAGGAATGAAATTGAACAGCCTGGCCATTCCCGGAGTGGGATAAGTTTTTTCGTTCCGAGGAATTGAAAGGAATGGAATTGCGGCAAGTTCTAATTCCCCGGAATGGAATAGGGGCGCCCATTCCGCAACACTGCTGCTGAGCAGTATTGCCAGCAGTTTCCAACGGCGTGACCTTGATGCGGCGCTATCCACTTCTATCGCAGCGCCGCCAGAGTATTTTTCCACATCGGGCGGCCTCACTACAAAGCATGCGCTGCCCCAGTCGCTTGTCCCATTCAACCGTATTCTACTACACTATACTATAGCCGAAGCGCAGCCACAACCGGTCGTGAGCGCAGCGCATGGATGGAGTAAATGGAGAAAGAAAGCTTCTCGTTTCTCCATGATGCAGCGTAATGCGCTGCTGTTAGGCGGCCGGTTGAGAACCTGCGTGCAATCATGGATGGATGCAGTGCCATATTTCAGCCGCGTGCCGAATTATCTTACCATCCATTTTTTTTACCAATTCGCCTTTGAAGAATCAGCAAGTCGTAAACGCGCTTGCACCGCAGTGAAAGCATATTACATTGATTTAGGTAAAGAATGCAATGACATTATGTGATTTGATGTGTTCTGTTCAAACAGCGCAAAATACAGCGGAAGAAGAAAAGGGAAGTACACAGGAGTAGCACTGTTAGCTTCGAGCTGCGCCGGGGCAACAGGTTTTTCAGAGTCGAGACGCGCAAGGATAACTCGCTGCACGTTGCATGCACGCCACCAGAAAGTCTGAGCCTGGCCCGGGTCAAAAAGCACATGCCGTGCCCAAGCCCGTTCCGAGCCCGTGAAAAAACTGCTCTACCCGGCGGGCCTGGGCTTTTGGGTAAGACCGAGCCTGTCCAGTTCTCTAGTCCAAAGTAGCAAACTAACGTTGAAATAATGTTAAAGCTCCTAAGCAAAGTAGAAATCTAACATGCACCCGATTTTTTTAGTTAGAAAAAGTCTTGCACAATGATGGTTGGTTTCCTATATTCAGCTTCTCCACATGGTTATTTAAGGTACGTTCGATTCGCCTGCACCAACTGAACCAGTTTACAAGGTACTGCACACTGCCATTCACTTGAGCAGTGCAGCAATGATGCCCTCTGAACCACGCTGTTCATTTTGAAAGGTGCAGGGCTGGCTCACGGTTTTGCTGCACCCTCTCTACTGTCGGTGCCAACTTGGTGCATACCATAGAGTTTCGCAGTATATTACAGGGAGAAACTATGGTGCAGATGTACATGTACGAAACAGCAGCGCAGCAGATGATAGAGCACACATGTGCAAGCGCCGTTAAAACTCCGCTTACGTACGTGTCTGCTGTGTCTACACAAAAACGGGTATAATTATGCCTAAGAAGCCGGCCCTACCAGCAGTTGAGGAATTCTCAAGCTTCAAGCACTCCGTGCATATTAGTCGGAAAAAACGAAACGCCTGCACCGCGTCTGCACCTTGACATACGTTTCAAGTGTCGTGCTGTCCCTGCACCGAAGAAATCGAGCTGCACAATTTCTGAATCTTCTGGCAATACAGTGATCAATGCAAATTATCTAAAGGTAGGGCGGATCTGCCACATATTCTATGGTCATGCTCGAAGGCGGCTCCTTTCGAGGGCCACAAAATTCAAAACCGGCAGCAGTGGGCGACCCTGCTGCTCAGCTCGGACCAGCAAGACCAGGTCTGGACTGTCCTGCTAGCCGAGGCAGCCGCTGAGACTCGGGGGGATTTCGACCGTCTGCTAGGCGGAGGGACGCTGCGGCCACCCTCGTGATTGCTGGCACCAATAAAAGTTGCTTATCTCTCTCTCTCTCTCGTGAACTGCCGTGAACTAGTACACAGTGGCGCAGGCAAATCAAACGGACCTTTAAAGTCAGCTTCACTGCATACATCTGTGTTGTGGCAAAGCGTACAAACATTGCAAAGGCGGTTTTAATTTTGTGTCTGGTTTCACCGTGCAGGCAATTTATTGCCCAATTTTTATTAAAAAAGAAAAGGCACACATTAGAATCTGGTTATTATCGTAATCAAAGATTGCGGGCTACAGTTATTGCTTGAAAATATTCCTAGGGCGGGTCATAAATAAGCAGTTTCGACAGGATTTGACATGTGTTCAATGCATTCGTTGTCCCTTAAGCTCTGCAGAGCAGATCCAGCAAAGGGATCGCTATCAGGGTCACCATGAGGGTCATGCACTTGCATGCTTATCGGTCAAATTGGAATTATCCGGTAAAGGCCAATTTTAGTATTGAAATAACGAAAGTTTGGGCCCATAGAGATGCATGGACACTGGCCAGGACCTTCGGCCTGGATCGAATTAACCAGAGTGGATTTAATGGTAATTTAATGTACTTTTTCTCTTTTTCATTTTCTTGTACATGCAGCATCGCAAGTTGAACTTTTGTCAGCTTGAGTAAGGGCAGGACTTGCATAAGTTGCTGTGGAATGCAGAAGTACCTTCATTATAGCTGTGTAGTTGAGTGATCAACGTTCTGAATGATGGACTCTCAATCAGACTTGAGTGGTGACCTTGTTCTTAAAGCATGTTAATCACGTCACTCGATAGATGGGCTAAAAGCTGCTGATTAAGTGCATCATTCCTAATTGATGCATTTGTTTCGAGTCTATAAACAGAGGGAGCCTCTCGAGAACTTAATGCAAGGATGCTGTTAAGCACAATTCTCTCGATTACAGGTGGCAAACGAAGTGGACGAAGGTGAACGACCTGAGCTTCCTTGGTGGAAGTGCAACAAGTGGGCCCTCCACATCGTCATACGCATCTGTGAGAGGTCAGTGCCCTGTGTAGCCATGCCTTGTCACCCGCTGTGGCAGATTAGTGGCTAGAGTGTTGCCCTTAGGGTTGGTAACATCGATGAATGATTAAGCCATTAAAGGTATCCCGCAAAATGATTAATCTTCATAGGTGCCCACCTTTCATTTCATCGACTTAATCGATTAGACATTTTCGATTAATTGTTTTCGAGAGTTTTACATGAGTTGCGCGAAAATTTTGAAATCGTACTAGAATGGCGGAGCACAAGCAGTGACTGCGGCTGTGGTAGAGTGACTGTCGACTGTTTTTCCGAGACCCGAGTGATGCCGAGCCGAATGCTTCCTCTCTCTTCACCCATACTGCACATGCCACCACGCCACCCGAAGCCAGAGGCTTGAGATGCCCTCGCAAATCAAGGCATACTATAGCAACCCAGTCAATCGTCGTGTCACTCCCTGTTTACCAAAGACACGGCACAGCACGCGTGCCGGTTTGGAGCACGTATTTGACATAATGAGAAGTTCATGTCAATTCCAGCAAATCTATAGCTTACGACCGTCTCGCATGCTGGTTGTGTGGCCATTCAAAGAAGGTCTTGGTTTCACCCGAACATTCCAGCCAATTGACATTCCTTCGCTCTGTAGTAAAGAGCACGTGGGTAAAGTCCTAAACCATGGTTTTAGGGGTGGTGGTGGTAGTGTTGCAGCAGGCGGGGTTAGCCTGGCATACAGCCGGCAATTGTTCCGCCCGAGCTTCCTATGAGTTGAGGTCAGGGGTGTGTTTTGAACCCGCCGTGGTTGCTCAGTGGCTATGGTGTTGGGCTACTGAGCACGAGGCCGCGGGATCGAATGCCGGCCACGGCGGCCGCATTTCGATGGGGGCGAAATGCGAAAACACCCACGTACTAGATTTAGGTGCACGTTAAAGAACCCCAGGGGGTCCAGATTTCCGGAGTCCCCCTGTACGGCGTGCCTCATAATGAGATCGTGGTTTTGGCACGTAAAACCCCATAATTTTTAGGGGTGTGTTCTGATGCAGTACAACATTGCTTCCTCGCTAGTAGTTCCATGGATGACACAGGTTTGGTGTGGAGTCTTGTGGATCGCCCTAAAGTAATTACGGATTGCATCCTTAGAGTTCTGAAAAATGCTTGGCGCTTTTGCTTTTGGGACACATGTCAGTGCTAGGCATGCAAGAGTGTCAGCCTTTCATTTCTTTCAATTCCTATGGGGGATAGGATCCATTGAACACTTACGTTAAATTTCTTGCTCATTAGATCTTTGACCAGCGCTAGAGATTGCCTTGTAAACTACTCTCAAGGTAGGCCAAGATGTAATCGTTGTGGTGTTGACTTTGGGTCCGTCAGCAC
Organism: Dermacentor silvarum; assembly: GCF_013339745.2. NCBI lineage: Eukaryota > Metazoa > Arthropoda > Arachnida > Ixodida > Ixodidae > Dermacentor > Dermacentor silvarum. Next base: position 271,071,265 of record NC_051154.1, on the reverse strand, counting down.
CACGATATCTCGTGCAGAATAGGCCCGTAGTTTTCGCAAGGCCACGGTAATTGCGGCGCTTTGTATTGTTGTAGACGAAAGTACGTGATCCAGGCGGCCAGACCATGATACATCAAAGGAGGGTATGCAGAATGCCGCTGCGCAGCTATCTGTTTGTGCACACACCGACCCATCTGTGTACGCGTGTAGGTGGCTTTGATATGCTGTGCTGAAGTGGTCCAGTACAAGGAACTTAGCTTCGGCAGTTGGAATTGTGCATTTCGCCGGTAGCCGGGGTACATTGAGGCTACAGGTAACATCCGAAAAGGACCATGGCAGGTCGAGACGACTGCGTTTAGGACATCCCAATCCTGAAAATCGGAAGGTGTTCAGCGCAGCATGGAAATGGGAGTGAGTTCTTGCTCTTAGCTGCCGGAGAAGCGCCGTGCCTGCGGGGGACTCGCCGAGCCTTAATAGCTGCTTGAACAAGGTATGAGATTCCAAGAGGCAGAGTGGAAGAGAATCTGATTCATTACTAACCTTCTTGTTTGAAGCTGCCCGAGGAACTCCCATTGCCAAGCGAAGTCCCTTTCTATATACAGCCTCCAAGCGCTCGAATTGACTCGGTGATAGTGATATGAGCGACAGCTAATAGAGAATGTGGCTTGTTATGAGTGCAGTGTTCAGTGTAAGCATGGACATTAGATTCTTTCCCCAACCTACACATGCCAAGCAACGCAGTGCGTTATCTCTTTGCACTGAGGCAGCCATAACACTTTCAACCACGCCTCGCCACAGTAGCTTGCTCTTTATGGTGATGCACCGGAAACGAACACTAGTTGCACGACGAATTGGATGGCCTCTGATGTCCAGCGTCAGACGCGTTGGCTTCCGCCTCACTCCAGTAATATTCATTTCTGCTGTGTATATTGCAATTCCTTGCATATTTTAGTTGCACTTCACTTTTCACTTCTGCCATTTTTCTTATTTCTTGTTTAACTGTATTGTACAGTGATTCATTTGTGGCATTTATCTTGTTTAATGCTGCTCTAAGTGCCATTTTATAACATATAGTGTTTATATTTTCAAAGGCCACTAGTGCCAACTCTATTCAGTCTTTAACAAAAAAAATAAAACTTTATACACTTGTATTTCTAACTTGGTTCCACCTATCAAAGATTAAAATATGGTCCTAGAAAAGTAGATAACTGTGTTTCAACCTTTTTAAAAAGCCCGCCAAAAATTTCGATTAATCGAATAATTGATGAAAAACCCTGCATTGAAAACAATTAATCTATTAAAGGCTAAAATGATGAATGAATAATCGTTAATCGAATAAAAAAATTAATCGACCATCCCTAGTTGCCCTGCTGATCACGAGGTCTTGGGTTCGGTCCTGACCATATCGCTGGATTTCAATGGGGGCTGATTGCAAAAAATGCTCAGGTTATGTCACTGCGTGCACATTAAAGAACTCCTGGGTGTCAGAATTAATACCGAGTCCCCCACTACGGCACACCTCAAAATCAGACCGTGGCGTGGTTTTGGAACATAAGACACCGGAATTTAATTTTCTTAGCCCCGCCTCGTTGATTTGTTCTATCGTTTCTCTCCGCTTATTGTGCGATCGGTAGCATAATCTGTGCAAGGCCCTGTTTGCAGCTGGTTGAGCAGCTTGTGGGATACTTTCAACATTGATGGGCTTTAGGGAAATTTTGATGCTATACAATGTTGACGGCTGATAGCATGAACATCAGTACAGTAGAACCTCGTTGATACAATCCCGTTATGTACGACTTCCCAGCACCAATGCTCATCATCGAGAACACATATAGTTGGCGTAGTACATTTACGCTTCTTTTTTACCAATTCATACGTTCCCGGAAAATGCAATCTTATGGCACTAATGTTCAACATATCACCAAACTCAGTTCATTACATGGTATGTTTTCCAGCCACTAGGTCCCATGTAAAAAAAAGGCGAGAGGCGTGCACGATCGAGAACAGCAGCCACCTGCACAGCAGCATCCCCCGGCGTGCACTTAGTTTGAAACAGGCACAAAAAATAACTCAATTTCAAAAAGCCACAAAAACGACAGTGCGGGTCCCAGGCCGTTCGAGCTGGCCACAACACTTAGCAATATGTAGATGTCATCTACAGTTGAGTCTGCCAAATGTTTTAGTGACTTTGGATCGTACGTTTTCCCGGTTTGTGCTTTCTTTAACCCTTTCACTGCCGGGTTTTTTTCTGACTGCTCTTCACCCGCTGCTGGGTATTTTTTTCATGTTGGTTCTGTGGAAATTTCATGCTAGTAATGCACCATGACACTCCACAGGACATGTAAAGATATTCATCACCAGTTCTTGAATTTCTTCGTCCGTTAAAGCGCTGACTTATCATGGCTGCTGCGCTCTGCCAAGACGAAGCGACGTGGGTGTAAACACGTGTGCTCCATATGTTGTCTAAAATTTAATTTACACGTTCTATGTGTTTAGGTGACCTCTCCATAGATGGCGGGACATGAACCCAATTTTTTTTTGCGCGAATTGTCTCGGGAGTGGGAGTGAGTTTAAAAAGCAACACGAGTATACTCGGGAGTAGCAGGGGGTGCGCGTGGGTGGTTTCACGAGTTATCTTGGTAGTGGCAGTTAAAGGGTGAAACTTTTTTTTTCTAAAACATGAACGAGGTTCGTACACAGAAGGAATCCTCCAGGTGGTGCTCCGTTTGCTCGACTAGCACCGGCAGCAAATTCCACTTCATCCTCTAATGATCATAGGTATAGAACCTCTCTTTAAATATCAATCCTTGTTAGAATTTTTAAAAGATGTACACAGTATTCATGCCCAAGGAAATCCGTAGCGCGGCCTCTAACAGAGGTTTCTGCTGCGGTAGCTGCATGAAAGGAAAGCACCTGCCTCCCAGCCTTCGGGCTCGAAGAACTTAAGGAGGCATATGTGCTATTTCTATATCGCATTTTAGCCTCATGATCACTTGTCATTCGTACCATACCCATAGACCACTCCATGTATCACTGTCATAACTTTATGCTATATATAATTTTACGCTGCTATGATAGCGATTGATTTTAGGCCACTTTACAGCCATGTTACATCCTATCATCGCAACTCACCAATCAGCGCTTAACACAACATTATCAGTCATGGCGCTCTTTGGCCACACCTGGCCCTTGCGCCACAAGAAACCACATATCATCATCATCATCCAACCTTGAAGCCATACACAGTCAAATGGCCAAAATATCTACATGCACCTGACTATACCAGTACATTCTAATTTAATAGGGACAGGAGTTTGTCCTATTGTTATTAATTCTTGTATTTCACTGCCTCAGAAGTAGACTTGCTTGTACATTTTCTTCTGCAAATTCTTTATCTTGAGCTGTCTAAAGCCTACCGGGAGGGTCAAATTATGTTTTATTTGGAAGCATGTTTTCTTTATAAGTTGCTTGCACAAAAATTGCATTACTTTAAATCCCCAAATAACTCGCCAGGCTATCAAATAAAGTTATAGTTCTTCTTTTATAAGGTAGGCTTTCAGCTGGGAGTTTTTGAAATCTTCATATATATTAACAAAATATTTGAATAAGATCCACACTGCGTAGGCCTGGTCAGTGAAAATCTGACCCATGCTACGATCATTTTCGTTGTTCTTAACGAAACATTACCTTAGGATAAATACGGAAATGACCTTCCCCTAAATGACGTGTGCAGGTATGCCAGTGCTGGATTTCATAGTAAGGAGTTCAGAGAATTTGCAGACCTCTTCATCAATCTACGCAACAAGCGAATCCACCTAGCAGTGATCCGTTTGTTGCACCAGCACCTGCACCAGCACCTCTACATCCCACCTAGGGTTGTTCAACTTCTGTTCAAGTTCATCTTGTAAGTGTTTGCTTGTTTTCTGTATTCAGTGGATGCTCCCTTTGTTTAGCAGAGTGTTTGACACTTCACATCGTTAAGTCACTGCCCCAGTGATAACCGTGCATTGTCGATTGCATGTGCAGCCTTGTTCTACAATGACCGCATTGTCCACTGCCAGAGACGGCCCTGTGCCATTCAGCACTTGGCCATAAGAAAACAGTGGCACAGCAAAGCTATCCAGGGGGCTCTGCAGAGTGAAGAGCACATACTTTTTACCGGAGTGGACCCTTGGCTCACAATGCCTTGCTTGCTGCCTACAAATTGCGTTCGCTTGCAGATGAGCAGCATTTGAAGCAAGTGTTCAGTGCATGCATTTGTTTAGTGAAGAAATGGGCTACCCTCGTTTGTATTTTGCACAAAATTCGTGTGGAAACTGTGTCATTTGTCATCTCCTGCGAATGATAAGCTCTTGCAACTTGTTACAAGAACTCGCACGTGAGACTTCTACTAAAAATTAAGGTCCCTGTTACTCCTTTAGTAGTGCTGTTTCTGCACAGTGCTCGTCTTGATTTGAATGGACATCCTTTTCATTACTGAACACATCTCCTAGTTCAATGCCAGCGAGTCAGCTAGCAAAAATTGACCATCACAATGTAGTGATTGAGTTATGCCTGTAGCCTGCTGGTCGCGCTTGAAGTGCTTTTCACTAGGGGTGTGCAAATGCTGAACATAGTTGACTTCCATTGATTCGACCCTGACAGGACCGACAATATTGATCGAATTATCCAGCTGGTTAAACAAGATGCAGCAAAAATGCAAAAACACACTGCTGATTCATTTGGCAGTAGTTGTCCGATACAAAATGCCCTGAATCAAACGTGTGCCCAGTTTCTATGTGTACAAAGTAGAGAACTAATGCACTGTGAGAAGAGAGTGGTTTCGCAAGCAGACCGAGCGCTCCAAGTGAGGCAAGGTGTGGTTCTCAGAGGCCGCGCGCACGGTTGACTGTAGTTGCCAGGGGAAGGACCAGGTGGCGCAAGTGCAATGCTCCCTTTGTTTAGCAGAGTGTTTGACACTTCACATCGTCAAGTCACTGTCCTGTGTGTATTTTCTTCTTGGTCCTTCATCCTAATTGTGAGCTCAGCACAGAAATTCACCATGAACGCTTACTGACTCATTCAGTTTTAATGACTAATGATATGGAAGTCTCACTTTGCGTATTTCACAGAGCGACTTTTTTCTAGGTCTCCAATGCTTTCTACAGAATAACTATTACCGTATTTTTCGGTGTATAAGATGCATTTTTTCATTGCTGAATTTTTCGTCGGTGCCTCTTATAGCACGGTGCGACTTATGTACGTTTTTTCGGGAAAACCACCGCCAAAATCGGATTCGATGTTATAGCCACGCGAAGCGCGCTGGTTGACTTAATTGCTACGGGTTCTGTGCGCGCTATCGAGGTGCCGGGTTCTTCTCGTGAGCGAGTTCCCGAGCGTCGTGCGATAATGACGGAGCAGCAACGCAAGGGGCGGCAGGCCGACCACGAGTCGGCCGACCCCGAAGTCATCGCTTCTGCAGATTGCTGTCAAGAGACAGCACGTGTCGCTGTGCAAACTATGCAGTTGCTACCAGAGTACAAGCCCCCCCCCCCCCTCCTTCCACGCTGCTTTCCTCTCTTGTGTGCGATTCGGGTCACCGTCGCACGCTTTCACTCGCACATACAGCATACGGCGCATGGGATGATGTTAACGCCCTTGGACAAATTTATACGGTGCATCACGGCAACCATGACGGCAGAAATGTGCCTGGAGTGGAAATATATGGCACCCATACGCTTGCGCAGGACCCGCGTTCACTGAGTGAAACATCGTTTTTTTTTTAATCGCTTACCGAATGAACAGGTGCATCTTATACGCCGGTGCGACTTATAAGTTTTTTTCCGAAAAAAGTGCCATTTTGAGGTGGGTGTGTATTATATAAAACTGCGACTTATAGACCGGGAAATACGGTACATATATCTGTCCTGTGTGTATTTTCTTCTTCATCCTAATTGTGAGCACTGCACAGAAATTCACCACGAGACGTCTATATAGGACTGCACTGCTTGTGTAGGTTCCACAGCGTTTTCTGCAAAGTATGAAACAGAGTCCAGTGTGGCACTTGTGTTGCGCATGTGGAGTGCTTGACCAGTGTGCCTCTTTCTGTTCTCTTCAAACTTGTACAGGTTGGCTTTGCTGTTTTTCCAAATTTCTAGAAGCCCTACAACGGGGTAAGTTCCTCGCTGATTGACTTTCCCTGTGCTGTCCACTTATAAAACTGGAACACGTGAATGCCTCTTTCATTCCTAGGGACTGCTCCGGCTGCGTGTGTGTGTGGAGGTGGATAGTAGTGTCATCGCACAGCTCGGATACGTTGAGCCACCCTTTGCAGCACTTTGCATAATAAGCAATTTACTTGTATATTATGCCAGAGGAATTCAACAGCAAATAAAAGGCCTAATAATTATAATAATAATGACACTAAGGATGATGATGATGATTTCTTCGGCGTTGTACTCAAAGTAATTTAAGAGTGAGTAATTAAGACAATGATAGAGTGTTTTTGTTAATCAGGAAAATTCGACCTCAAGCCACCGCCTGAATTGAAACGACAATGTGAACAGAGCACTGAAGGGACACGTCGAACTGGTGGGGCTGGACGTGTGGGGGGGGGTATACTTGGCCTCAGGGGGAGGGTTACAACAACCGACCCCCCCCCCTCCGTCGGTGCACCACTGCCTTATGGCTGTTTTTTGGGAGGTAATGGTACTTTGATAGGGACCCTGGGTTCCTATCTGATTCACTGTAAGTGCAGACAGTTTGCTGTGAGCACATTGCTGTGTGCACAGCAGACCATTCTTACTAAACTTGTGGTGCTTTCTCAAGCTGGTATGTACCCATCTAAAGAAGTACTGACTCGATTCGGGGCAGCGGATAAACATATTTTCGTGTGATCTTGTTAGGGTGCCTATAATCAACGCTAAATCGAATGCTACCGTCCTTTTTCTTCACCAGCACAACTGGGGAGCCCCAAGGGCTGTGCGAGGGTTGTATTACGCCACGATGAAGCATGTCGTTGACCTGTTCGTCAATGACACGGCGTTCAGCGTGAGAAACTCTGGACGCTCGCGTAGGGGTGCATGGGGTACCGGTGTCAATGTGGTGAACGATGGAGGATGTGTGGCCCAAGGAAGATTGCCTATGATCGAACGACATCCGAAAGCGGTCGAGCAGTTCCAAGAGTTGGGTACGCTGGGCAGGTGGGAGTTCGGAATCAATTGACGGAAGGAACGCTTCTAAGGAGGACGAATCGGCTGTGGTAACAGGAGTAATGCTGTCGACGAGAAGACTTATCGTGTCGTCAGGCAGTTGAGTCGAGTAGGCGGAATCAACATCGTCAAGCCGACCTATAGTGTGTATTCTGATTTGCTCGGTGCGCATTTCATGCCGGCATGTTTTATGTATGATTCGACCGTGTCTAGTGCTTGCTGAAGTGTGTTTTGTCTGTCCCCGTATGAGCCTTTGGTCACCCAGAGCGTAATGTCATTGGCGTAAATTGCCATGCCGAGGTCTTCGTCTTCCTGTAACTGTTGGGCGAGCTTGCACATTCCAATATTGAATAGGAGCGGAGACAATATTGCACCCTGAGGCGTGCCGCCGCCCGGCAATTCATGTGGGAGTGACCGTGACGCTTCGAGCGCAATTGTTACGGTGTGGTCACGCAGAAAGTCCTGAATGTAATGGAATGTTCTTTCTCCACATCTGACGTCCTCAAGGCCCTCTAGTATGGCGGAGTGAGATATGGTGTCAAATGCCTTTTGAACGTCAAGGGCGAGTAGGATTCTGTCTAGGCTGGCCTGGGGAGGGCCGAGGACCTCGTCTTTCAGCATGAGGAAGACTTCCTGTGCAGAGACTCCCTTGCGAAAGCCGAACATCGAGTCCGGAAGAAGGCTGCTACGCTCGAGGTGATTCTCCAGCCGGGTGTGCACGACTCTTTCAAAGAGCTTGCCCATGCACGATGTTAATGAGATGGGCCGCAGCTGTCCGATCTCTCGCGGCTTACCAGGTTTTGGGATCATGATGATGTTGGCCGATTTCCATGGCGTTGGTACCCGACCTCCCTTCCTCCAGACCTGATAGTTGAACAAATGCACAAGCTGTCCGATGGCCGTGTCACTGAGATTGCGAAGCATCGCATTGGTGACGCGGTCTGGTCCTGGTGCTGTGTTCTTTTTGAAAGTGTGCGCGGGTGCGTAAATTTCCCCGAAGGTGATGGGAGCGTCCAGATCTTCGTTGGCTTCCACATGGTATTGTTTGGGTGCTGTTGTAGGTGTTTGAGCCTCACTGGTGTAGGTGGTCTTGAATTGTTGCAACAGCTCAGTCTCCATCCCTTGGTACTCTCCTATGAGTCGCTGCATGACATTAGCCGCTTCCGTGCGCGTACTGGTCCGACACAGCATGCATCGCAGTATGGTCCATGTCTTCTTGGTGCTCAGTGTGCCTCTGAGGGAGTCACAGAAGCTGTGCCAGTTGTTGTAATTGAGTGTTCGAGCGTAGGTGTTTGCTTCTTCCGCCAATCGGTCGATTCGTCGCCTTAGGTTACGGGTGTGGTGCTGTCTTTTCCACCTCTTGCTGAGACTTCTTCGAGCTTCCCAGAGATGAGCTAGGTGGTTGTCTATAGCCGGTGTCTCTGGTGTGGTTTGGAGCTCGTTAGTGGTGGCAGTATAGAGTTCCTTTAGGAAATTACTCCATCCTTCTGCCGTAGTGGGTGTCAAGGGGGCTGTCTGCTGGCGTTCTCGATATTTATTCTAGTCCATCAGCCTGGCCGTCCCCAAGGCTAGGCGGACCTTTGCCGTGGTCACCGTCGTGCATAGGATGTAGTGCTCGCTGCCTAAGTTTTCCTCGAGGTTACTCCAGGTAACACCGTTGTTATTGATAAAGGTAAGATCCGGTGTAGTGTCCCGAGTCACGCTGTTGCCTATCCTTGTAGGAATCCCAGGGTGTGTGCGCAGCAGTAACTCGTGGGCCTTGGTGGCACTGAGTAGATTGATTCCCTTGCTCGTATCTCGCCCGTACCGCCACTCGGTGTGCCATGCATTATAGTCGCCAAGGAAAATCAGTCGGTCCCACTTTGAAAGAAGTGTGGATGCGTGGTTCAGGATTGTCAAGAAGTGGGCCCTGCGTTCGCTAGGGGGACTGTACACGTGCACTAATACACATTTAGGGCGTCCTTTCTTGACCGGCCAAATTGTTACTATTTGATGGTGTGTTTCGACCCCCGGTATTATGGTCGCGGTTATGGCTAAGTCCTTCCTTGCCAGGGTCGCTACAGCTGGGTGATTAACGTCGACGTAAAGACGATAACAAGCGATGGGTTTCAGTGTTTTCCCGATCTCTTGCAGGCAAATGAGGTAGGGTGGGACTAGCGCCGCCTTGATGTACTGTGTGAGTGTAGCGTGTTTGTTATGTAGTGAGCGACAGTTCCGCTGCCAAATAGCAAGATTCTCTTGTTGTCTGGATGCTCTGTTAGTCATGTTGGGGAGTGCCCGAAGTTGCTTCCTCAGTCTCCGTGGTTACAATGTATTTGACATTCGGTTTATCGTCACCAATGCTAGATTGTCGCTTGCGGGTCCTCTTAACGCCTTGAAGACTCATCCACATATTGCTTGAGTTCTTGGAACTCCTTGTACATGGGTTGTATCTGTGTCTTCATATGTTGTTGTAGTTCCTCTTTCATCTGAGCGAACATGTCGCTCATTTGCTTTGTGAGTTGCTTGTAGCTCCGGGAAGAGTGTCGCGGGTGAAATTGGTGATTGTGGTGAGGTTTGTTGAGGGACCCTCGATATTGGAGGTGTTGTGGGTGTTGTTGCTGCTCTGTGGATGGTTGGGGTTTATGTGGTCCTATCAGTGCTGTCAGCGATTCCACCTGGCGTTTTAGTATTTCAAGTTCATGTTTGGTGCTAAGTTAGCTTTCAGTTGTTTGTTTTCCGCGAGAACGCGCTTATATTCTTCACTCTGTGTGAAGAATTTGGTTGTGGAGGTAGTGACTCCCGCCCAGCTTACCTGTGCCAGTGTCTTCTGAGGAGTCCCAGCACCGTGAGGAGGGGTTTGAATCCCTGCCATGCCAGCTTCTTCACCGGAGTCTGGGAGCGCGCACCATTCTGCTTCAGTTCGTTTGTCTTGGGTAAAGCAGGGACAGTTAGCTGTGGAGATCTTGAGCGGGATCTGCTTCTAGTTGCTCTGCTGCGTCCTGTCTTTGCTTGCTTGCTTGCCTTCGAGAGTGACTCGTACCCACTATGGGGGATTGGCAAAGAATCGGGTGATTGAAGGAAAACAATTATCGGAGTCTAATAAGATCACTTTTTGAAAAATTTTGAATGACAGGAATTTGTTCAGATAAGGTTTAAAAATTCATCAAGGAAATCGTCCTGATTCAATTATATATCCCACAACAGCTGCACCAACATCCCTATGACAATGTCCGAGAGAAGAGGCACCAAAGGATAGAATATTGGGCATCGTAATATTCAATCCAGCACTGTGAAACTTTTCTTCTAAAGCGCGTTTTCTTAATGAGGAAAAACGGCGGCATGACAGGAAGAAGTGTTCTATTGTTTCGTCTTCACCACTGTATGAGCACAAGGAGGAGGGCGCCAAACCAGATCGATGCAGATAAAAGTTTAATGTAGGATTGCAACACCTGAATTTGGTAAAGAGGACTTAAAGTTTTCTATTATGACAGAATTTTCTGTTCCAAGGAAATAGGAGGTGTCGATAATCAGTTAGGTTTATTAATGGCAGGTTCCAGGAGTCTTGCATGACTGCCCCTCTCCTGAACCTAGCCGCGGGTATGTAAGCTGATACAGGAAGAATCGGAAGGATTGGACCACTAAGGGCAGCACTCGCTAAGCTGTCAGGTAATTCATTGATAATTAATCCTTTGGGACCAGGCACCCATACCAATTTAATTAATGTTAAGTTAGAAGGTATGAGATATTGAAATGTACGTGAAACTTGTGAGCCACTATTTGCAGTGAGAGCTGAACTTAATGACAACGAATCCGTTACTATTACAACTTCTGAGATTGATGAGTGAGCTTTTCGTAGAGCCAATGTAACCGCCAGAAACTCAACTATAAATACTAGTATGTAGTTTGGAAGTCTTAAGGAGAACGACCAGTCAAAAGCGGAAGAGAAAATTCCAATTCCAGATTTTTCTTCTGATTGCGAGGCATCTGTCATTATGACGGCGTTTATTTTTAACTCCAATAAGGGATTTTCTAATAGCCCATTTATTATATTGTAAGAAAGGAGTTTTGTGTTGTTTGGATGTATATCGTCGAAAAGAATTTGGAGATTCTCTCACTGCAAATTGGAGGAATCTCACATAATCGTACACCTAAGGGACCAACTAGTGCTTGCACAAAAACGACCTGAGGAGTGTGGAACCGGGGCCAGGAACATTGAAAAAATATTGCAGGCTGGGAAATAAAAATGCTTTGTAATTTTATAGGGAATTCATACATTTTTAAGAAGGTTTGGACCGTTAATAACCGAAATCTGCACAAAAGAGAAGGTAAATGTGTTTTTAGGTATACAGTTGCCGACCGTTTATTCGGACGCTGAAAATTCGGACATGCTCGTTTATTCGGACATCTTCGCGGCACCGCCATTCGTCCCATTGAAGTAATGTATAACTACGACCGATAGTTCGGACGCCCTACAGCGCGCCGTTTGATTTTTCAGACTACGGCGGCCTGGTCAGATGCGACGTCAAACGCCACGATACAGTCACGACAAGCTGGCCGCGATGTTTACATTTTGCTAGGTTGCCAGCACTGAAAGGGCGCGCTTGCTATGGTTGTATTGCTAGTGTCTAAATCCACGCAGCACCTACAAGTTACAGTTGCCAATCTCGAAGGCTATACTTTTGTTGGCTGCACCTATTGGTTGTCGTCTTTCGGATTTAGCCAGTCCAGTATCCATTGACTGTATACCGTGGCCAAATATCAGGCCAGGCCGAGCCAAGCCAGTGTGCTTGGAAGTTGGTGCTCGGCTTTTGCGTTGTCAGTTGTTACTTGACCTAGGCCTTGTCTACAACTACCCTTCAAGTCTCGCTCTTTTGCTTTGTGTGTTAGGCCTGATTTGCTTGTTTGATCTCGTCCAGTTGTCGCATAGTGCGAAATGGCTCCGATGCCTCCCGTGCCATCTGCACCGATGAGACACAGCAATTACCAGACTCTGACGATGTTGAAAAAAGCATCCAATATTCCTCAGGTGGAAAGTGGCCGAGCTCAATGTGAAGTTGCCCGGGAGTTCTCGATTTCGAAGCAAAACCATCTCCGATTACTTCAAAAACAAGGGGAAGATCCTGGAGGCAGCGGAATAAGTGTCTGCGGGGAAGCAGGAAACAGAAAAATTTACGCAGTGGCAGCCATCTGAAGCTGGAAGAGGCCCTGAACATGTGGCTGAGCACCACTGTAGCTAGGCCACATTCGCCGATCGTTTATTCGGACGCCAGTGTCTGGCAATCTGCTCAGACAAAAAGCAGATACGCTGGCCCTGTGCATCAATATTGCCACATTTAAATTTAGTGATGGCTGGCAGCGGAACTTTAAAAAAAAGTAGGACCTGGCATTTAAACGAATGTGTGGCGAGAGTGGGGCTGTTGACCAAACCCTTGTGTGCTGACAAGCTGTGTGCACTGCTGTGCCAGTACTCTCCAGACAACGTCTTCAACTGCGATGAGACGGGCCTCTTTTATAAGATGTTGCTTGACAAGACGCTTGCTTTGTCCGGGGAGCCCTGCCACGGGGAAAAGCTTAGTAAGGAGCATCTGACAGTTGTCGTGGGAGGCAACATGTCAGGAACGGAGAAGCTTCCACTTCTCGTTACAGGCAAGTCAAAACATCTGAGATGTTTTAAAGGGGTTAAGATGCTGCCTATCTGGTATGAGGCAAACTCTAAGGCATGGTTCACTACCAATCGCGCCTTTTGAATCGTGTGCTGTCGTGTGTGGACTGCGGCAAGAACTACGTTGTAGATGTGCTCTCGGCCATCAGCATCCTGTCTGATGCCTGGAAGGCAGTGACGGTGGACACAATCCGTAACTGCTTTCGCCATGCAGGATTTCTCCTTGATAGTCAGGACAGTGCCACAGGCCAGGACCCCGTGGCGAGATGCCGCCTGACGTGAACATTATCGACGACCCCCGTGCCAGTGAGGTCGATATCCTCGCTGTTACGTTTGAAGAGTTTGGGAACCTCGACAGTGCCATCCTGCCCTGCGCTGAGTTGGGTGATGACGAGATCGTCTGTCAGGTTCTGGAGCCGTCGCAAATGAACAGTGACTCTGATGACGATGCACCACCCACACCACAGCCATCGAGTGCGGACTTTAGCTTAGGCCTTGACGACGCTCTTCTCTACCTATAACGATGGTCAGACACTGTCAGATATACAGGCTGACCTGATCATGCGAACGCGCGTATGTGTACAGTCACGCATTCACAATTTTTTCCAACCACTGGGACCATAAAGGTACTTTTTTCTGGCGAATCCTTTTTTTTCGGACTCTCGATTATTCAGACTTTTTGCCGGTTCCCGTCGAGTCCAAATAAATGGTCGGCGAATGTAAATGGTCTACGTGTCTGTGTTACCTATACGATGTGATAGTCTTTCCACCAACTTTTGTGAGTCATCTAACATGTTTGTCGGCCATTCTTGGTATTTTTCGTTGCACCAGTCTGGAGTTCAACTCATCCAAGTGCTACTTTGGATGTCGTCAAATTACTGTTCTTGGCCATCTCGTCAGGGCCGCTGGTGTTCAACCCGATCCCAACAAGATTCACGCTGTCCAGAACTTTCCTGTTCCATCTTCCGCCCCAGACGTAATAAGCTTTGTCTGACTTTTGTTTGTCCGCACTTTCTTGTCCGGAGTTGTTGAAGACCTACTTCGCTCCTGTTCTGCCGAGCACAAGCTTTGCACCGCCTACCACCCACAAACGGACTCACGGAGCAGCTCAATCGCACGTTGAAAGAAATGCTGTCTATGTACGTTTCTGACGACTACAGTGCTTGGGACAGCACGTTACCCTTCGTGACCTTCGCCTGTAATTCGTCCCGTCACGAGACCGCTGGCTTTCACCATTTAAACTTCTATTCGGCCACCACCCTACTCTGCCCTTTGGCACTTTGCTTCCTTCTTCGACGAACGCTCCCACTAAATATGCTCTGGATGTCTTCGCCTGGGCTCACAGGGCGCACCAGATTACTAGCTCCCAGCTCACTGAGTCTCAAGCCATGCAGAAGATCCGGTACGACAGCCGACATTGGGACATTCGATTTCCACCTGGCTCCGTTGTCCTATGGACACCATGTCGCCACGTTGGCTTGTCTGAAAAGCTGATACCACGCTACACCGGGCCTTACACAATATTGTGTCAGCTTGGTGATGTCAACTACAAGATCGCCCTGCTGGACTTGACTGTCCCCACTGACGTTGTGCATGTGTCTCAGCTGAAACCTTACTTTGCCGCGAGTTCACGTCCCTTATAGATAGTGCCGAGACGGTGCCTTTACAGGCGGGGGTTATGTTATGGCGCAACCGAGAGTGGTGCCAGTGAGAAGACGATTTGACGTGTAGAGGTGGAATTGGTCCCGACAGCTATCTTCTTTATTTATCGTTTCCACTCTTGTACATATTGTAAATACATCTTTATCTGTGACTTCTGCATCGTAACAATATTGACTTGTTAAAGTTATTTCACTGGACAGTTCTACAGCTGCACTTTGAGCGGTAGCACAATGAGAAGGGGTGGAGTGGGAATAGAATGATCAGGTTGCTCTTTCATGTCAGCAACCAGAGCAGAAAGAGATCAGACCATGCACTGCATGCAGCCTACATTCTGAAAACTTTCATGGACAAGTGTGCATTTGCAGAACACAAGCATCCTTGCTGCATCAGGAAAAGCAGTAGAAGGTGACGTCGCAAATTCACACCATGTCATGTCGAAGATTCCTCCTCTGCCATGTGTGACACTCTTTATAAGGAGAGGAAACTGCTAGCAAATCTTACTGTCACGGAACCTCCTCGAAAGAGTTTAATGATAACTCTATATACAAGAAGCTGAAACTGTCTAGTACAGCAATGATTCTGGGACTGCTAAACATAAGCTTCGACTCTACCTGTCAAAAGCTACATGCAGCGATTACATTCCTAGCATACTTTGGAGATGTGCTGTGCAGTCCTGTACTATATCAGTCTAAGGCTTGCCTCAAGTCTCAATAAATCAGTGCATCTTGGACAAGGAATTAATTGTTTATAGTATGTGTGTAATGCATCACATACCTGACAGACATGGGAGGTCAAGGATCAATAACACTAAAGCAGTTTTCAAACAAGTTAAATGTTTTTTAAGATGCTTTGTTTGTCCAAAGCAGTAGAAACTGGGACCAGTACTTTAATTGATAAAAATTTTTCTCTTTGACGACCAGGTTATGATTGACCATAATTGCTCAGCATATTGCTTTTCTTTTTCTTTGCTTCTTATTACAGCACACTTCTTTTGTCTTTTAGCCCTTACAAACATTTATTAAGCATAGCATTTCCATTGGTGGAGTGTAAGCAATTGACTGGAGCCACGGAGTGGAAATGGCCCAAATATTTCCACTCCGAGGAGTTCAAAGGTGTTCAGTTACTGAAAGGCTCCATTGCTCTAAATGGAATAGAATATGTGGTTCCAACTCCACAACACTGATACATATATTGGGTGTTTTTAATTTTAGACTAAGCAGAATTTTTAAAAAATGGCCTGATGCAGACAAGGAGGTTTAAAAAAAAAACTTCTGAAGTGGCGGTGCCCATTATTGTTTACCACCAGGGGTGAAGCCAGCGCTTGCCCTGCCTTCGACTCTCAAAGAGTGCCGCGCAGGCTGCAGTCCGCGCACACCTACACGTTTTTGCTGTGCGAATGTAAACACTACGCTAATTGTAAAATAAAAGGTCGTTGTTTCTTGCTAAAAAAATATATGTGGCTGAGTGTTTATCAATAACTCTAAAAAAATGTACCGCGGCATTCAGGTTTCCCCCTAAAACCTGTGAACCGAAGGTGTACATTCAATAGGATCTTTACAGTGAAATTAGCCATCTTAAACATGAAGGAAGCGAAAAAAAGGCGTTTCCTATATTGCACTATTCCCTGATGTCTCTTCGTGCCTTGAGTAAGATGGCGGCGGCCTGGCTTCACTTTTGAAGCAGCATTGCCACTCCAGAAGTTTTGTTTTTTTCAACCTCCTTGGATGCAGATAACACAATTCTGCTCCTTGAACTGAAAGAATTGAAGTGGACATTACTTGCACGAAAAATCAAAATGCATAATTGACTAATTAACAAAGTTCTACTAATTAAGGTTTTTCTAATTACCATTTTTACCTGATTCTAACGCGCACACCCAGTTTTTGTGGGTTTGAAGTAAGAAAAAAGTGAACCTGAATATAACGTGTTCCTGATTCATAAAAGAAAAATATAGCATGCCCCCATGTTTGGGATGCGAAAAAAACTTAGACGTGCAGAGTTTACCTTTAAGAACGGAATTTTTTTTAATGAACTTTAAACAAGAAAGCCGCGCATTGTTGTCACCATTTGCGCTTCATTGGCCACAGATACCAAGCATAGAGAGGCGGTATTCTCGAGTGATCACTTTCGCGAGATTTTACCTGCTTCTGCATCGGACTTGTCGAAGTATACAGCTGACAGCATTCCTGGCACTGTGTGCCAGGAATGCTGCTTGGCACAGCACCAAGAACGCTGGTGGCCGTATATGCCAATGCGAAATCTCGCCATGCAAAATCTCGTGAAAGTGATCGTATCTCCAAAAGTGATTAAAAATACCACTCCAGATCGTAGTCAAGCACAAAATAAACACAGCAACCCTCACGAAATCGTGCTCTGTCACCATCTTGTGATGGCAATGATGCTGCATCTTATTGTTCCAACAGTAGGCTGTTGCCAGCTTCTGTGAACACAGTTTTGAGTTCCCAGGAGTGGGACTCCTGTGCCAATTGCACCATTTTAACACAAATGCAAATTCCAGCGCCAGAACAGTTTCGGCATGTGTGCTCCGGCAGTGGCCGCGAACATTGAGCTTATTCGTTCTCCGAAAAAGAGCGTAGCCGTTCACATTCTGCAAACTGCTGATGATGCCTCCTGCACAGTTTCCGTAATTCTCGCACTCATATCACTGGACTTTTTGGCGCTTCCGCAAGTAGCCGGCTGAGGTGCAAAATACAAAAAGTTCGCAGTTTCACCTGAAAGGCGAAGCATCAATTGCGATAGCAAATTTGTAGAGAGCTATACGGAGTAATGATAGTAGCTTTATCAGCTGTATAAACTTGGACATGCAGCAGCACTGGCAACACGCAGATCTGTTGTTGCGTTTTGCCCGCGTTCGCACAAAATGCGTGTGGCGTTGGTGACTGTTGCCGGAGCCTCTGATATAAATAGGCACTTGGTGCCGCAGCTAAACGTCGCTTCTCTTCCCTCCCCCTCCCCCCCCCCCCACGGCCTTTCGTGCGTCGGAAGAAGGCGCGTTTGCTCTACATATATGGTGATTGTAAAGGAGGAAAGAGACGCCTACTTCTGCAGCCCTTAAGGGAGCACGGCGCAGAACGCGCGTTTGTTCTCTGCCGTGGGTTCACTCCCCGTGAAAGCGCGCATCCCTCGCGCCCTTTCACTCGCACATACAGCTTCGGCGGCGCGCGGCGACGATTTAATCTCCATTGACGTCATACGGAACCTCACGGCGACGCCGACGGCAGAAATCTGCTTTGGAGTGTCCGTATAATTCCTATCGCAATAAAAAGTAGGCTGAGGGTGCTGCGAGCAAACTAGATATGAGGGAGCTGAGCGCTGTGGCGGGTGCAGCAGGCGGGCTTCTCTGTCCCCAAAGTCGATATAACGTAAAACTATTCCAGTCTGTTTTTATGCCCATGTGGGCGAGGCCTGAGCAATTTTAACCTATCACAAAGAACTAATGGTGGATTTGGAATAAAAGGTTGCAGTTTCGCCCGAAAGACAAAGCATCGATTGCGATAGCAAATTGGTAGGCAGCTATATGAAGTAAGGACAGTAGTATTATCGGCTGTGTAAACTTGTCAACATTCGCTTACTAACTAAATTAACAAGCATGGTGTCACAAGCGCACAAGCAAACATGAACACATCTCACTCGATGACCGCGAAAACTCGCTGTTAAAATGCTGGAGTGAGGAAGCACGGGAGCAGCAGTGAGTGACCCTCCCCTCCTCCGGTGCCTTGCGCGCTGCAGAAGACTTGCTCCCCGTTTTCCTCCCTTGCACGCGAGAGTCGCGTTGAGCCGCCATCGTCGGGTCACCCTCGCACGCTTTTACTCGCACATACAGCATACGGCGTGCGGCGACGATGTTATCGCCCCTGGATTTGACGACGGCAGGAATGTGCCTAGAGTGTCCTTATAATTGCTATCGCAATAAAAACTGATTGGCATAGTTTTATGTTATACCAGCCCGGGGTTGATTACTCTTCTGTGGATCTTCGGTGACATATGGTGACCCAGAAATTATCTTACCGAATTGACTGGGCTGCAAAATTTTAGAGCATTTTACCACTATCATGATGAGCATTGGCACGGGAATATATACTTCGATTGTAGTGCCACCGATGTTTTCGGCTTTACAGGAAAGCATGCGCCGTGCCGCCGATCAGCCCTCTCTTCTGCATTCTAGTACACTATAGCTACAAAGCACACTTCTACTGCGTGCTTCATGTTGGTTTATTCTGCGTTTGCTCTTGGTTTCGAAGTGAGCTGCCATATTCCATGATTCCACCAAAATTCAGATTGACCTGCTCCAAATTGCTTTCAAAGGAAATTTTATCTGCTCCAAATTGATTCAATATGAAATTTAGTCTGTTTCAAGCTGCTTCAAAATGCATTTTTGTCTGCTCCAAACTGCTCCAAAACGTAATTTTACTTGCTCTAAAATGACTTTGGAAAAATGAAATTTCAGATTGGTGCAACATGTGGGGAATGCTCCTGAATACGCAAAAAAGTGTCATCTTACGAATTACACGCAGAAAGAACCCACTAAAGCACATTTATAAACTAGGTTCGTCAGTCTTACAAGATGTTACTAACTACAAATACTTGGGAGTCACCATTACTAACAATTTGTCGTGGAAGATTCATATTGACTACGTATGTGCATCAGCCTTTCGTAAACTATGTCTACTTCGACACAAATTAAGAAAGGCCCCGGCTAGTGCAAAACTTTTGTGCTACATATTCTTTATTCAGCCCATACTTGAGTATGCATGTATTGTCAGGGATCCCTATACTGAAGTTAACATTAAAAGCTCAAAAGAATACAGAGAAAAGCACTTCGATTTATTTTTTCCAAATTTTCGCAGTTTGATTCTCCCAAGGAACTTATGCTAACAAATGATATACAGTTACTAGCTTTACGAAGAAAGAAATTGCGCCTTTACTTTCTTTCGGCGCTTAGTAGCAATAAAATAAATATTGAGCCATTAATATATATTAAACTCTTAACAACAAGACACACCCGTCACCACCAACCCTACACTTTAAACCCATATTTTTCACGAACTGAGGTGTTCAAATATTCCTTTTTCCCACAAACGATTAATGACTGGAACTTGATGCCATCCCCAATTGTACCTACTACTGATTGACATGCGTTTTTTTTTCTTGTGTTTATTCAAATGCTTATGTACACACCCTGCTTGGACCTGTGCAAGGTCTGCAGTATTATATAAATAAAAAAACACTTCAACTTCACCCCTGGAGAAGCGGAAACGGGAATAGCAACCAGGTCACAAAGTCACTTCAAATCCGACACCGCAACGAGCAACCACGCCGCCCACTACACCGCAGGGAGTCATACCCGTCCAATACGCCAGTCCCCAGAAGGTAGAGGAGATAGTAGCAAAGGCCATTCAGAGCATTCAGACATCCCTACAAGCTACTATGCAACAACAACTCACAGCTATGCAACAATCAGTGGCATAACAACAACAATTCGCTACTCAACAACAACACTCTAACACTCAGATGGCGGAACGCATCATGAGACTAGAGGAGCGCATATTAGCATTGGAGGCTCGTCAAAGCCGGCGCCCCAAGAAAACAACTCATCAGACCCTACCAGATTTGCCAGGTTCTCTAGGCTCAACAGAACCCCACCTGGTGCATGCATCACCACCCCTTAATAACCAAGATGGCTCCTCCTCAACATATATGCAGTAAGCGCGGGGGCGCCCCAAGCGAAACCACGGTGTGGCAGTGGAATTGCCGGGGCTACAAGAACAAGTACGGATCCTGATACAATACATCGCCACATCAACAAGACCACCTGAAATTGTTGCGATGCAAGAGACGAACACACATATCCGCCTACCCGAATACGTCACGTATGGCACCGATACGTGTGACAGCCTTCACACCCTGGTCAGTAAGAGGCTAGTGGCCGTTCAACAGCATCTCCAACAATCCGAACCGCTTGCCATTCTGCTCGAAATTATCCCGCAGGCAACAAAGAAGGGTCCCATTTTCGTTCTAAACGCCTACTGTCGGCCGAAAAGCGCGCCATCAGTATTCAAAAAGGTTTTGGAGCAAGCCACGCACGCAGCAGGCAACCATCCACTTCTAATAGTGGGCGACTTCAATGCAGTACTTCCAAATTACATATACTAAAATTGGACTTCAATGCAGCCCACCCCCTCTGGAGTTATACGTATACCAACCACAGGGAAAACCTGCATCACGAAGTTATTGAGGACATGGATCTCACACTCGTCAACGATCCAAGGAATAGCACGAGGCTCGGCACAAGTGTTACAAGAGAGAGGAACCCCGATTTAACCCTCACCAGAAATATCCCCCAAGCTTGCTGGACCAATTTGGAGGAGTACCTAGGCAGCGACCACGCGCTGCTAGCCACCACTCTCCATGTCCTCAAATACAAAGCCAGGATAGGCACTGCTCGCCTCATGGATTGGACCAAGCTGCGGGAGATAAGAGAACAAAGAGCTACGAACGAACAGAGCCAACATATTCAGTCAAAGATTGGATCACTCAGCTTCACCAAGATGGGAATTCAAATACCAAAATGCTTGAAACATCCAAGACCACTCCGAGCATTGACGCTCGCCTGCTCTACATGTGAGATGCCCGGCGTAGCCTGCTGAAGTGTTGGAAAAGGCAAAGATTCAATCGCAAGCTCCAGAGGCGAATCGCGGTACTAACACAAGAGGCTGCGGAATACGCTAACACACTATGCCGCGAAAATTGGCTATCTCTCTGTGACAGCTTGAGAGGAAGACTGAGTACTTCCAAGACGTGGAATTTAATAAGGTATTTAATCAACCCAGTCAGCAGGAAAACAGAATCACTCCAAAATATGGCCCGAGTAATCCACCAATTTTCACGAAACGAGGCAGACCTCCTTTTGACTCTCAAAGCCCAGTACTTCCTGGCACAGCTATCGGAGCCTCTGCTACCCTACATCGGCACCCCAAATGAGCTCCTAGATGAGAACATTCACCTACATGAAGTAACAGCGGCGATAATGGGATTGATACGCCACACAGCCCCGGGAATGGCCCAAATCACCAAACAGTACTTGTTAATCTTGACATCCCCTCGCCACTCGAGCTTACTGCTCACCTTAACAAAGTATGGAGGGAAGCAAACTTTCCCGAGTACTGGAAAATAGCCGAGATTCATCTGATAGCAAAGCCAGGCAAGCCACCAGCCATTGAGAACCTACGACCGATCTCCCTCACTTCGTGTGTAGGAAAGCTCCTATAGCACATCGTTCTCAACCGGCTACAACCATTCCAGGCCGACTCAGGGAAACTTCCAACAATGATGATAGGATTCCGTCCACACCTCTCAACTCAAGACATCCTAGTTCAACTGAAAGTGGAGCTCATTGTACCAGCGACACGCAACTCCCCAACGGCTATCCTTGCCTTTGATCTTAAATTGGCGTTCGTTAACGTCAAGCATACAGCAATGTTACAAAGGCTAAACACGCTGGGCTGTGGGACCAGGCCGTATTCCTATATCAGAGATTTCCTCTCAGATAGAACAGCCATCCTAAAGATCGGGGACCAAGCCACGAACCCCTTCCTACTGGGCGGGCGCGGCACACCACAGGGCGCAGTGTTATCCCCTCTCCTTTTCAATATCGCCCATTAGGCCTTCCGCCGAACCGCGATAACATCCCGGGGATACGGCATGGCCTATACACCGACGACATTACCATCTGGTCGTCCGCAGGGGTCGTCCGCAGGGTCCATTGGGGTAATGGAGAGCCGCTTGCAGGAAGCGGTAGACGTGGTGAGCGACTATGCTAAGTCATGCGGCCTCAGCTACGCCCCCCAAAAGTCGGAGCTACTCCTGGTATCACCGCGAAAGAAGCACGCATCCAAGTCGCCCACTATCAACATACAACTGGAGTCACATACCATTGTTCCGTCTAGAGCGTAAAGATATTGGGAATGGTTTTCCAGTCAGATTGCACTCACACAACATTAATAAACAAGCTTAAGAATACAACAGCCCAAGTTACCCACATGATCCGACTAATAATAACCAAGACAAGAGGCATGGGGGAGGCAGACACGCTTCGGCTTGTCCAAGCCTTCGTCATGTATCGAATAACTTACGCTATTCCATAGGCACTATTCAACGCGACGGAATTCACGAAAATCAACCCAATGATTAGAAAGGCATATAAGCAGGCGATGGGCCTGCCCATCAGTACGACCACAGAACGCCTACGACTAGGAGTGCAGAACATGGCCGAGGAGCTGATCGAGGCACATTTATACAGCCAGTGAACAAGGTTGGCGGTTACGGAAGCGGGGAGGTCCATCCTCTTACGCATGGGGCTCTCTAGAGAGCCCCTCTCAGCCATCCGCCGCCTGAGACTGTGAGCTTACCCCATGCCATCCGGAGCAACATCACCGTACCTCCTCTACCTCGCAATCTGCACCCAGTGCACCACGCACAGCAAAGGGAGGCCCGGGCCGGGGGCATACACAAGCAATACGGGACTTTACCCTCTAGAGCCCACACGGATTCGGTGTCTTACCTCAGACGCGCAGCCACAACAGCCACCGTAATCGTCAACAAAGAACATCGGAGCAGTATTCCCCAGCATACCCCATACAATCCCCTCCAAGCCGAGCAAGCGGCCATAGCCCTCGCGCTCTCCCAAACAGAGGTTGAAGTTATAGTGACCGACTCCCATCAGGCATGCCACAACTTCGCTAGCGGCAGAATTCATGCCACTACGCTAAAGATTATCAATCAAAAGCCGGCAATCAGATCAGTCATAATCATCTCGGCACCAGCTCATGATGGCATCCCTGGCAACGAGGTCGCCAAACACGTGGCTCGAGATTTGACCCACCGAACCGACGCCGAGGAATGTGAACCCGAGTGCATGCACCCTCTAGTCTCGTACCAAGACATCACACAACACTACAAGCTAACCCGCAGAACATATGCACCCCGACACAATTCACTACCTAGAGAGCAGGAGCGATTCCTCCGAGCTCTACAGGTCAATACATTCCCCAACCCAACCAGAAATCACCTCATCGCCCCTACACAATTCTCTCCGCAATGCCACTTCTGCGCAGAGCCCGGGTCCCTAAGGCACATAGGGGGTTGCAGAGAGGCACCACTCAATCCTCCGAACCCTTACCACACCAACTAGCTTTGGGAGAGAGCCTTGGCCAGCTCCAACCTCGAGGATCAGCAAAGGCTGATTGCGAGGGCCCAGGACACAGGCCGAGCTCAAGGCATTCTGGAATGAGGACGCCTCTCCAAAGCTGCATTTACATAATAATGATGTTTATTCTCTCTCTCTACGCCGTTTTCGTCTCTTCTGGGTCAAGCATGTACCTAAGCAAGTTCCACGTCTTCGCGAGCCCTAGCTGATTCTCCATGTTACTGCTGGTGTTTTCCCACTGTTGCTCACACAGCTGCTGTGTGTGACTCTCTATGTCCCTGTTTAGTTTTGCTATATTTTTCCTAAGTGATCTGTTGTGTCTTTGCCTTTTCCGTCTTTCCTACAAACTGTGCTTGGCCTCCCACATGTGTAAGAGTCTACCGTATATGAGTTCGTGTTCTGCCTCCGGTGGGACCATTCGTGTCGCTGCGGCATTGTCCCACTTGACCGCGTCGGTCCAATCCCCGATGTCGTGAATTGCTTCCTGCGAATCTTCCGTCTGTCTAATGTTTCTGAATTTCTCCCACTTGACCAATTTGAGCTGCTTACCTCTGATCTTGTGCGGTTCCAGCGTGACTCTAATCTCTATTATGAAGTGATCACTACCCAGGTCCTGTTGTGTGTTCGTGCACTGTGAATCACGAATGTTTTTCGTAAAAGTTAGGTCCGGTGTGGTGTCTACGCTAACGCGCGTTGGCAAGGAGGGATCCGTAACGAGGGTGAGCACCTGTTGCTGTGCGTCGATCCACAGGTTTTTGAATTTGTAACCCCACGCGGTGTGTTGAGCGTTAAAGTCCCCAGCACCCATGACCGCCTGCCTGCTCGCAATAGATATCGTTAATAATTATTATTAATAATTATTTATTAATAATTATTTCATTATAATAACAATAATTGATTGTGAAGTTTGATGGGACCACTAAACCAGCACGGAGTGGAACCCGCATGCATATATAATAGTTGAAGCGGACTACTGGAATGTGAAAGAAGCGGAAGTAGAGGGGTTGGCCGTGAATAATATTAAATGGCGGACAACACCCGTCTTACTGAAGTTATGTCTGGGGGTTAGTTAATCTACCTGGGCCGCTACATATTTTGCCGCAGTCGACGACGAAGATGTGGGTTACGTTCTGCATCGACCGGACGCCGTCGCAGCATGTTGTCTTCAAGAGTTATCAAGTGCAAGGTGAGCGATCAACAGACCTTCCACGTCATGTTAGTTAAGCAGACTACATCGAGACATTTATGAAAGAAGCCTTAGGATGCGAGCAACTTATTCAAATGGAATCGGTGAAGGTGAATCTGCCACTACCGGCACTGGAAGAACTGATCCTCGAGCCAATGCGATGTGGACGCTTCACACAAGAAACCACTGCGGAGATGAGCATCATTATAAAAATAATTTAAGAGCAGCAGCGACAGATGATGCAATATGGTCAAATAATGAAAATTCTTGTTGAGTCATTCAGCCTAGACAAACCAGCGCAAAAGCTTGTTGAGCAGGATATTTTTGAAGGCAACCACCAAAGCCCTCACAAATGGCTATCGTTTTATGAGTACGCTTCGGAAAAGAATAAGTCGATCTCTGACGATAAAAAAATTGGTGCGATTTGATACGATACGATAAAAATGGTACGATTTGCAGCTTCTTGACAAGGCAGTACCATGTTGGGAGAAAGAGAAAGTGAGTTTCCTGGCTGCTTTCGAAGTCAGTGCTGTAAACAGATGGGATGCTGCTCTAGGTTACCAGTACACATCAGGCTCTCCTCTAGAGTATGTCCTTGAGAACCGTCGTTTGCTGCATGCCGCTGAGCCTAGGCTCGCCTCAACGGCAGTTCTTGCCTTAGTGATGCAGGGTCTCTGTTTGGACATTCGAAATGAAGTTCATATGAGAACCTCAAGTACCCTAGAATTGCTGATAAAAAGGTGGTACGAAAAGCTCCATACGACATAAGAGAAAAAAAAAAGATATGGTTTAAAAAGGAATTGTTAGCAATGTTAGTGGCTAATATTATTCGACCTTCCGTCTCACCCTTTGCCTCACCCGTAACAATTGCACGCAAAGAAAATGGTACATTCCGTCTTTGCACTGATTATAGAGCCCTTAACCAGCAAACGGAACTTATACCTTTCCCAATGCCAAAGATAGGTAGCATTATAGACAAAACAGGTGGATACCACTAGTTTTCTCGTATCGATCTTTGTAAGGGGTTTTGGCAAATTCCGCTTACTGAGGACACAAAGAAGTACACTGCATTTCTTACGCCTTTTGACTTATTTGAGTATAATCGCCTGCCATTGAGTTGGAAGAACTCCCCCGCTTCTCTCAACACTCACGTCCTCTCTCTTCTATATCAAGTTCTTTGTCCGCAGGCAACCAAGAGGGTTTCTGGAAAGTGGCGAAGTAACGGCTACATCCCAATGCTACAGTGTTCGTTCTCTTCTTGTTCATCTTTGTCCTCTTCGCTGTCTCTTCGTATAGGATCACTACATCCTCCCGGGCTTCCATTATCATCTTTCCTGGGATAATATTGAAGAATATTAGCAATAGATGCCTCTTCTGTATTTCCTCGGGGTCCTTGATAATACACAGTCTTGAGAATCCCTTGGTGCTTTACTGTTTTCAATACTGAATATGCACCTATAAAGGGTCACTTTTAATCTAACCCCTTTCGGACCAGTACCATGTCTCCTGGTTCATTATCGGGTATCGTGGACTGTTGACGCTTGTCGAAGTTCTTTTTCATAGTTTTACAATACTTTTCTTTCTGGTTCAAATCCAGTTGCTTTTCGCAAAGTCTTATTTTTTCAACTATATGAAGTTCTTTGTCCACAGGTAACCAACAGGGTTTCTGGAAAGCGGCGAAGTAAGGGCTACATCCCAATGCTGCAGTGTGAGATCGGTTGTGGTGACGAACAGCTGCTTCCAGAGCGCACTTCCACCCGACTTTGAACTTGGGGTATTGAGATAGGAATGTCTTTAAGTCCCGAATCACCCTTTCTGCAAGAGAATTCGCTTCTGGATGAAAAGGTGCTAGAAAACACAGCTCGACACCTCTTTATTCAGCCCAACGGCCAAGTTTTTCGCTTCGGAATGCCGGTTCATTGTCCGCAACGATGACCTTAACATTGGAGAACATATCCCTCTCTAGAAAAGAAGTTACACAGTTCGCATCTTCTCTGCCAGCTTTAGCAGCCACGAACCGTGTACACTCGTCCACTGCAACGAGGAATGCTTGCGTCTTTTAGGGGCGGAGCTCCTTAGGGCGTGGGTCTGTCCTTCCTCCGATGTAGTATGTAGCCACTTGTAGTTTTATGAAGTGTTCACTAGGTGGCGGAAGTGTCAAATCGGATATATTGGCGGGTTTGGAAGTTAACTAAAGATCAGTAGGCCGGTTGGCTTTGGGAGCACACGGTAATACGACAAATGAGGCAGTGCATGGAGACATGGGTTGGGCCTCTTTTGAAGTCAGAGAAGCACAAAGCAAAATTAGTTTTGAAGAAAGGCTCAGGAACATGGATGAAAATAAATGGGCAGCTAAAGTGCACAAGTATCTCTACATGAAAAGCGTGGACACAGAATGGAGGAAGAGGTCAAGGAAATTGGCAACCAAGTACAGGATAATCGAAACTGTAAATAGACAACCAGGGGTCATCAGAAAGAAAGTGAGAGAAATAGAGACCGTGAATTGGATGCAAAGAATGGAAACGAAAAGGACAATGGAGATTTACAAGAATGAGAAGAAAGAAATTAGAAGGGAAACTCTGTACGATAACACAAAGGGCAGTGCCTTGCTATTTGAGGCTCGAGCCGGTTGCCTAAGGACGAAAACATATCGGAACAAATATTCGGAATTAGATGAGACATGTGTATGCTGCAGTAAAGATCCAGAGACCACTCAGCACATCCTAATGGAATGCGACGGGATCCACCCAGCGAGAACCGTAGGTAACGTGCAACTCCCAGAAGCGCTTGGGTTTAAAGTGGAAGGAAACATAAACAGATCAGCCGTAGAGATCAGCAAGAGACGATTAGAGTACTGGTGGAAAAAAAGTAGGGAAAAGATGGATGCGACCTGATCTCTTAAAATCATAGGCAGCGGTACAAGGTAAATTTTTGAAAAAGAAAAATAATGATAGGTATACAAAAATGCAAGATAAAGAACATGTATAGTATACCTGATTAAATCAAGCAGGCTAGGTGACTATTTGTCGCCGCCCCGTTTCAAAGGGGATGCCAATAAATCATCATCATCATCATCTATATATAGGTGTATATAATGTCACTAGATGGCACTAGTTTTTCGTATAGTTGATGAGAAAAACCTACAATCTATACGACGGGTTACCGATAGGGGTGTTATAATAAAAGGTGCTCGCTCTTGGCGCGCTTTCTCTTTTGCTCGGAGTCGCCGTATGGAAGACAAGGCTGTGGAGCGGAGAGCACGGAAGGCGGCGGCGGCGCGCGCTCGCAGGCAGAATTCCGCGGTGAGAGCCCGCGAGTCCGCGGCTTCACAACAGGCAGCGCGGCAGCGGCGCGAAGACCGCTTAGTGCGAGAACGAGAGGCAGAAGCGGCACGGCTGCGGCGCGAAGACTCAGGCGTTCGCGAACGCGAAGCAGCAGCGTTATACAACCGTTATCCCTTCATTTCGCAGACCACAAAGCCGTGGTAATGAAGGGACTCCGCAAACCAAGCATCTAAGAAGAAGCGTCTAAGAAAATAAAACGTATTGTATATATACAGACACTGTTTCTCACGTGTTTACTTGATCATATACTGGGCGAATTACTCGGGAGTATTCACGGTTTACCGATGATCCCTCCGGAGCTTCGCTTCATCATCATCATTCACCTCGTGGATATGCTGCGATTTTTTTGACTCCCTCGCCCTTCTTCTTGAGTTCATCAAAATAAAGATGTAGTATTTCGAAGGATACATTCGAGTATTCTGGAGTGACCATTTTGTTTCCACGCGCTCTGAACTTAGCTTTGCAAAGTTGGCAGTTGTGGCACGTCTTTATGTATTTAGCGACATCTGTCTTCATGCCTTTCCAAGTGAATATTTGCGTTAGCTTTCTGAATGTTTTAGTGAATCCATCATGGCCTCCCGACTCCAGACTGTCGTGGTAGAGTCGTAGTATGGTCGGTATCACTTCTAGCTTCCTGCTTTGCATCTTCAAGTCTTGCGTTCTTTCCCACAATTTGATCTAATTCACTTCTTCATGGGTAACTTCTCTTGGTACATGAAATCTAGACAGAGCATCTGCGTCCTGGTACTTTTGGCCTGGGCGATGCGCTACCTCGAAAGTGCACTGCTGAATTTCACTCACCCATCTTGCCACTCTACCTCTTGGCTGAGTGAAATTCAGCCAAAATTCTCAAGTCCAGAGTGCCCTCAGCCACGCCCACTTTAAAGTCAACTTCAAGAAAAGCGCTTTTTTTTTCAAGAGAAAGTTATGTTCCTCGGCAGGGTTTTCGATGGGTCTACTAAAAGCACGAACCACAATTCTGTTGAGAGAATTTCAAAATTGGTGAAACCGTACGTTGTCCACTCTCTCCGGGTGTTTCTAGGCCTTGCTGGACATTTCAGGTCATTCATCAAAGACTACGCGGTCAAGACCAGGTATCCTACACGCTTGATGCAAAAGGACGTGCCGTTCCAATGGGATCCGGAGTGTGAAAAGGCCCATGGCGAACTATTAGAACTGATATCGTCAGATCCCATCCTAAGCATACCAGACTTCTTGCCTTTCGTGCTCAATACTGATGCGTCGCACTAAGCAAGGGGTGCAGTTATATGTCAGAATTCACCACGACAATCTGATGATGAAAAGCACCTTGTCGTTGGATATTACACCTATACATTGAAACCTGCTGAAGTCAATTATACTACCAGAGAAAAAGAAGCGGTGGCAGTTTTAAAAGCTGTACAATATTTTAGAACCTATCTAGAAGGCGCGAAATTCACAATTTTTACCGATCATCATGCTTTGACTCATCTCCTAGGCATGGAACAACCAAAGGGTCGAATCACGAGATGAGTTGATTCCCTACAACAGTTAGACTTCGACGTATCACACCGGCCTGACCCACTACTGACAGATGCGGACGCCATGTCTAGATTACTTGTCCACGAGACAGGCGAACACCCAGAAGAAATAAATCACGTCAAGGTGTGGGAAGGCACTGAGGAAATGAAGTTTGTGGGCGGAAGATATCACGTGCCATCGACAATAGTTCCCAAGATACTTCAACTATACCACAACAGTTCAAAGTCGGGGGGACATGACGGCTTCTGGCGCACTTACAACAAACTGCTGAAAAGGTTTACTTGGCCAAGTATGAAGGACGACATCAGAAACAACATTCACACGTGCCACCTATGTCAAAAGAACAAAGTGAAATTCAAACAGGCGACAGATGTGATGATAACACCAAAGCATTCACGCATTCCATTTGAAGTCATTAACTTGGACTTCGCGGAACTTTAAAAAAAGGGAGAAGGCACAAGGAAAACTCAAGCGTTTTTACTCAGTATCGACGAATGCAGAAGAAAGATCATGGCCAAGGCAGAAAAAGAAGACGCCAATAGTGTCATTGCCCTTTTTCAAGCTGAATGCTTCCAAAACAGAAAGACGATAGTGTGTGACAATGGCTCGGCCTTTCGGAGCAAAAAGTTAGTCAACTGGACACGAGATCATGGGATTACAGTAAAGTATTGCTCACCCTATCATCCTGCAGGAAACGGTCTTGCTGAACGGGCTATAAGGGACATCAAGCAATACATGAAGATGTACCCAAAATTCCGAGGTGGCTGGAAGTGCTGCTTCGAGGCTGCTACAAGACATCACAACCGTTCTTATACACGTGGTTTCGGATGAAGTCCTCTCTTTGCCACCTCTGGAATTGTGCCTACTCTCCCTGAGGATTGCGAACTCGGCATTCTGGAGAAACTTTTTGCACTTATTGAAGTCAAGAAAAACGAGAGACAAGAAGACGCCTAAAGACAGCACACGAAGAGGAACTTCGACAAGAGGCGAAATAACGACATACCAGATTAGAACTGGAAGACCGAGTCCTCGTCAGGAAATGAATTGGAAGTACCAACGCTACGTTTTACGAACCCTTCCCCGTGCTTAAAACGGCATCGCAGCACGGTGTCTTGAAGACTATTTGGTACCTGGGAGCCACAGAGTGCGCCTCAATCGGAAACGTTTCCAAATATTACACCAGGAGGTGTAAACAAAAGAAGCTGGGGAGGGTGAAGCGGACTACTTGTGAAATGTGAAAGAAGAGGAAGAAGAGGGGTTGGCGGAGAATAAGATTAAATAAGACCCGTCTTGCTGAAGTTATGTCTGGTGGTTATTTAATCTACCCGGACCGCTACAATAGTGTTGCAAATATGTCAGACATGGAATACTGTCATTCACTTTTCATGATTGATTAATAATCTCCGAGCAAAGATTGAAGCATATTTGAAGGCGAAAAGCCACGATAGTCGTTCAGGAAATGACCGCAAAGTCATATCGATATGGAGGAGTATGTTCTAAATCGTCGTTTAGTTCTAAATTTTCTTATTTTTTTTGTAATTCTTTATCAGTTTGTCGGCTAGATGGGTGCGTTCACCATCGATTTGACTTGCATAATATAATAAATATGCAATTTGTTACGGCGTATAAGGCGATGCACTCGTGCCGTATTTGCCAACTGAGTTCCGCGAGCCATATCACTGTCAGCCAACTCGAAAAAAGAAGCTGAGCCGGTTACGTGACATTTATTTTGCGATGTGCGAGAATTTAAGGCGCACATGTGTGCTTATATAAAGTTCATTTGATACGCATGCAGTTGTGCTTAATGTAGACGTAATGAATTGTGAAATTTGATGGGACCACTAAACCAGCACGGAGTCGAACCCGCATGCGTATATAATGGTGGGGTAAAATATGTCATACAAGGAATATTGTCCTTTACTTTTCATGATTTATAATATCTGGGGAGCTCAGCGAGGTTTTTGAAAAAAACTCGCTGTCAACCCAACGTACCTGGTGGAGTCTGGAGTTGTAACAAGAAGCAGTAAATCCTGAATGTACGACGAACGTGCCAAGAAATGCATGCTCAACTGATCTTTATAGTAGCGTTCATTGCAGTATTTCTTTGTTGCTTTTTTTTGCACATATGCCATTCAAAGAATCAGTTGCAAAATGTCAGTGAATAGAGGCACAGTGGCAGATGTGGCTGTATACATATAAAGAAAATATCAGCTCATGACACCTATTTCTTGATATCTGTAGAATGGCAGGTTTAAATCACTTCCATATATTTGTATTTAAAGGCATATTCCCTTATGAAATGCATGCGCGTTTCTGATTCCAGGATGAGCACAAATTCTAAGAATTGACAAGCAGTTAGGCATGCCGCCTTTACCACTAATTGACTAGTAAAAAAAAATCCTGATCTTTGCTTCACTTTTGCTATGCAATGTTTGCAATTATGAAGACACGTACTGCATGCATAGGTAACAAATTATCTATGGCGGCAAGTTGGGTTATCATCACTTGGCAGGCTATGTGTTGCGTGCACTGGCACTGGTAAATGTTAACACATGCTGTTGCCCAAATGTGCCTTTGTAGACTACCTTGTATTGATTATGCAGTCTATTGATTTCAGCACACAAACCCAGCCAGTATCAGCCGAGGATACGCCGGCAACTTCCGACATGATCTAGTCGGCCAGGAACGACGCAATAGACCAAATGCAGGCCACCGGTGAAGAGGTCCTGCAAGGGAAACAGTAATGGCCAGTAGGGCGAGGCATGACGGGCTACTTGCAAGGCTTGTTGTGGCTGCTATAGAAAGTTATTTTGCTCACTGTCCTTGGCAGACAGTTGATGACAAGTATTCTAATTTCTTTGCCGTTGAATCCGATTTGTTTTTGTATCTATTCACCAAGAACTTTCACCGTATAAGTATGTGATATTTTTGTTTGCAATAAATGTATATGATCGCCCCTTTTTCTATTCCATCAAGAAGTGCAGTGTCATTTTCTTGTATATCATACATAGTTTCCTGTATTCTTACAACGCGCATTCGAAATCCGTTTTATTGTTTCCTTTAAATGATCTGTATAATGTGCGCATTATTTATTGCTCTATGTTGCTCCCGTATCTCCCGTTGCTCTGCATATATATTTCACTAACCTGTGCTGTAATTTATTCCTGATAGTCATTAATCACAGATAAATGTATATTTTCAATTTCGTTTTAACCTTAATTTCAACTGCTATATAGTAACTATATCCACTGTAGAAATTCCCGATATAAACGTGAGAACAAAGTGTCATCCTCACTTTTAAGAGCGCGCTGTGCGTATACGCAAACATAAAACTGTCATGCGTTTTCGTGACGTGTACACATGTTTTAGTGCTTAAACTTCCTTTCTAGCCATTTGTTTGTCCTTAAGACAATGGTCGGGAGTGCGTGTTCATACCATGTGCAATGGGGGTAGTACTATATAAAGAAAGTGCCTTTATGAAAATTTCGTACAAAACATTTTGTGATGACATCATGTATATATGAATAATGACGACATGAACAGTGAGCAACCATAAACCTGTTTAGTGTACAATAAAAAAATCAGGCAAGATGGCACTCGGTCACGCAACGCTTAGGCACAGCGAAGCTTACTGGCGGCTACTGCTAAGTATGAACCTGGTTGCTGCTAGGACTTAACTTGGTTTAACTTACTTACTCATGTAGGAAGGTATTCTCGAGTGATCATTTTCGGAGGTACCTTCCCTTTCGCGACATTTCGCGTGACTAGCGCTGGACGCGTAGGCGCGTACGACCGAGAGCGTTCCTGGCATGCCACAAACGCAGGCAGGCTAGCCAAGGTTAGCACAGTTCCAAGAACACTGCTGTTTGCCGACGCCGAACGCGTTGGAGGCTAGCCGCTCGATATCAATCGCCCACCTTCGCTGTGTTTTGAGCTTTGCGCGGCCTAGTGCAAGCTTTTTCCCTTTTTTTTCCTGGCTCACCGCTCCGCGGAGAGAAGAGAGGCAGGGGTCGGGAAGGCAGAGAGCTGGCGAGGAGGAGACTGCGTGCGCATGCACGCTGTCTCCTCCTCCTCCTCCTTCGGGTTGTCATGGCTACCATGGCTATGCACCACAAATTACGGCTGGCTTAAACAGCTTCGATGTTAAAAAGCTTAATCAAATGTCCAAAATAGCCGTAATACGTAACTCAAACAAAACAAACAAAACTTCGAGAATGCTTCGTCAAGCCTGTGCTATGGTGTCGCCAACAGTTGTTGCAAGGACCAATGTCTCTACCTCGCTGCCTCGGTCATTAGACGAAACATCTGTTCCGTTGTCCACCGGTTCCTCGTCATCCACAGCGGCGCCGCTTCTGCGGGCAATACTGTGGAGGACGCAGACCGCCATGACGATGTCCAGAGCTTGCGGGTTGGTAGCGGCATCAACTACGCAAGTCGTCGGAAGCGGGCCTTTAAAAGGCGGAAAGATCCCTGGATCACGAACCGCTGCTTGCAGTGGGTTGCGTTGAAGGCATCCATCCATGGCTGCCAGCTCGCTCCGCATTGACGGTACGGGATCTGCAGCCCGGGCAGCAATGGATAGGCACAGTAGCCGATCAGGTATACCCTCCTGCAAGGGTTAATTATCCCGCAGCTCAATCAGACCTATGCTACTATGAGAATTGTTCAAGAAATCATCTAACAAACTTGATTATAGATTAGCCTCCCCTGTATCATTACTTATCATTGGCGACCGCTCAGTTTAATTGCAGTTGGCTGCAACTGACAACATACAGATAAGTTTTAATTACATTCGCACGTCGTTTCTGTATGTCGGAAAAGGGAGCTTTCCTGTAGTACTCGAGCATCGTTTGCGCTGCCAGGAAAGCCGATGGAGACGCGCGTGAACATCATGTCGGCGTTGCAGACTGCCTATAAGATTATCGAATGGAAAGTATTTCTATTCAAGTAGCTCTCTTCTGGCTCGGAGGGTTTTGATATTCGGATGTGGCATCCGTGGACAGCCCCAGCGACATCTGGCAGGCCGGCTTCCACGCCCCTGCGGTAATAGAGCGCTCGAAATGCCCCCTTGTTTCGTACAATGTCATTGCTGTCGGGCCACTGAATCTCTGTAGCGCTGACAAACATCTGGAAGTGGAGAACACGCAGGATTGAGGTGTGTACACTCGACTCGCATACATCAAATTTGTCAGCAATCGCGTACACTGTAGTTTGCGTGCCGAGGTATGTGAACGTTATCAGCACCGTCTTCCGAGTTGACAACTGCTTCCGTCCATGCATGCGAGCCCTGTGGGTAAAATGCTGACATTTCAAGTTCCCAACAACAACCGTAGCTGAGCTTCTGGAGAGTCGAAACATCATCTTAAACGCCATGTCTACGTATGCCGGCACAAGCCGCTCCACGTGCAGGGGAACTCTGTGCCGATTCTGCCTCACGAGTCGAGCCAGTAAAAGGTTCATGACATGCTCGTCCACTTCATCGCGTTTTAATTTAATATTTTTTTTCCAGCAAGGCTCATTGTTGAATTACTCGTTTTAAGATATTTCATTCGATATCCATGACACTACAGGTGTGTAAAACCAAGAGAACTTAGTATTTCAGTAAGTAGTGATCATTAGTGACTATAGTCCTATTAATTAGCTGTATTATGTAATTACTTAGTTATTTGTTCAATAGTTCAGTGTACGTACTGATTGGTTTTCATTAGTTAAGATAGAATGCAATGTTTATCTTTCCCAATACCAAATAAAACATTTTACCATGCGCCGGAGAGAAAAAATAGTGCGCGTATAGCCAGGCATAATGCTTGAATGTCATTCCATAAAGCCATTCGGTTCGCTGCTTGTTGCAGGATCTGGTAGTGTCATCTTTCCTTGTTTATCTGCGTACGGATGTGCATCATTGCTGCATATTCGAGTCCATCAGTTTTAACATGATCGACGAACGCTCCCCTTCAATGCAACGACGAGCGACTCTTTTGCCCGTGTAGTGCTGCTCCGCCGAACAAAACATAGTAGCCGAAAAAAAGCGTCCCAGGAAAAACACTTCAGCCAGCGAAATGAAACGAAGCTTGACTTAACATATAGCGGGATACCTAGAGTATATGCCACTAGAGTGCTATTAGCGGATGAGTTCTCGCTCTGCTGCAATCAGAATTGAAAAAAAATCACCATGTATTTGAATAACGTGTCCAAAAGTGTCCCAGGAAAAAAATCCACCAAGTCAAATGAAACTTGACGCCACATATAGCTTGAGACCGTTATCGGTATAAGTGCCTAAATTGCAACTTGCGAAAAATTAGGCATTGCTCAGCAATCGATTTAAAACCAAAGATGTTTCCAATAGAGTTACGCCAACCGCATCGCCCCAGGGTCGGCTTCGCAGCATTAGCTGGGCTTGCATACTGGCGCGTTTTGAGGTATTTTCCAGATTTGTAAAACAGCAGAAGATGCCAACATCAAATTCTGCGAAAACAGGGAGAACCTTAAGTGTAATTAATTGTCCAACTTCAAGGTTTCTGCTTTCAATAGATCAAATGGCAATGATTAACGAACCTTCGAGTTTCCCTATTTTCGTGCGTCTTACGAAGTTTGTAGTTTGTTTCTCCTGTGTCCTCGGTGAACTAAACAAGTCACCTTATTAATATTTAGGGGAAATAAGGGGCACATTATGGGTAATGTCTTGGCAACGGTACAAATTCGTGGGTTAAATGCACATTTTACAATAGATCACCTATGCAAGTGGTTCGGGGTGTCTTTAACGCGTTTTACTAGCGGCGTGAAACTTAGACCGCAGCTCTGGCATAGTAACTACAACTAAAGTGAAACATTGCGGTGTTCCGGAGCACGCTTCCGGAGCACGCTTTATGGCTCCGTTAGCAGTCTGCACTGAAAATTGAAGTGTTCTCATAGCCAATTTTTAATTTATTAATCTGACTCGGGCAAGTAACGTGAATGCAAGCACAATTATTAATGTGATTAACTTTGCCAGGATTTTTTGTCATATTTACGTACCGGAAAAATGCTCAGCAAAGTTGAATGTGTTTTAGTGAGTCACTTTGTTCATTACAAGCCGTAGGCAAAGTGACGGACAGATTCAGACAGTGATATTGGTGAAGTAATAAATGGTGAAAGTTGCAAAAGCTCTCACAGCACTGCTTTGGTGGACTCCATTCACTAGAACCTGCGTTTGTAATGATGAAAGCGTCAAGACAGGAAATGATACCCAACTGCACAATGTTATATATGTGTACCACCACATGTGACGGGCAGCGAAACCATCTGTTTATTAGGACTGAATGCAACAACATAGCAAGGTGCTGTTTCACAATATGGCACCCTTTCATGTGCACTTCTGGCAAGCTGCTCTATGCACTGATGCATAAACACATTAACAGGGGTAAGAGACGAAGTAACTGTGCAAGCCACGTGATGCTTTTAACATTTTGAAGCTAAATATTTCGACAGAATTACCTGTCTGGTTGGGAAAATTGATTAGGACTTAGAGATTGACGCCAACCAAATAAGGGAATTTATTAGCCCGACCTCAATGTTTTTGATGTCACAGCTGATAGAACTTTCTTTAGTTGCATGCAAGTTGGTTAATCACGTTGCGGCAACAGCACAAGAAGCAAGGTCAGAATAGTAGGAGAAAACAGAGCAAGATGGCAGACTGAAGAGGCAAGGTAGACGAGAGAGGAAGGTTTTAATGACATCGAAGAGGCCAGCCCTGCTTTTCACAGGACTTGGTGCTTTGAGTGAGACGAGTTAATGAAATTGTAAAGAAAGATGTGGCTGCAGCATGCTTACAAGAACAAACGCAAAAATAAAAGGACAGATACAGGAATAAACAAATACACACACGAATGCACTCACATATTCACACACATGCACACAAATGCGAGCGCGAAAACTAAGATCTAAAATACAATAAAGGGGAAAATAATAAATATACACAAACACTCAAGAAAACACGCACACACATTTAACGCAGACGCGAGTAGAACTATTAGGAGTCAGTTCACAAGCAGCTGTGCCTACTTTGTCGTACTTTTTTTTTAATGTACATATTGGCTGTGTTGCCTTCACTGTCATAGGAGTTTTTTTGCTAGCGACATATCACGACAATCGAAAAGCAGCGCAAAGCTGTGTTGTGGGAAAGCAATTCGAGCGCTGGCAGCACAACTTATGCGCGATTGTGTCACAGCAGGCATTCTATAGCTGGCGCGTTTAGTGAGGAAAGAGTTCTAAGCTACACAGCGACGCGAATTCATGCCAACCTCCCTTGTAACGGCACCAGCGTATCAGTCATAATTTTATATTAGAACTGAGGCTGACATTAAGGAAACAAACACTGCTCCCAAGCACCTGACCGTTAATAATCCAATGACATTCGCTCAAGCAGCGCGTGTTAAGGCTCATTCACACCGGCGACTTGAGGAGGTCGCGCGACCATTTGCGACTCGCGAACAAAAAGCGACTGAAGGCGACTGATGTTCACACCGGCAAGCCCGGCTGAGCGTGACCTGCTAGTCGCAATCCCGGACATTCTCGTTCTTCAGCGAGAATTCTTGGGATCTACGCAGTTAGCGTGCACTTCGCTGGCACTGTGTAAATTGGTTTCGCGTTCCGCCAACAGCCATGGATTTTGATTCGAGCGATGGCTGGATTTTGATTCGAGCGAACAGAAAGACGTCGTCCCTGTGCTGATGTGCTCCGCCGGGGTGTCAGCTGTGGCAGCGCAGAAGCCTCCGAAGAAAACGCGACGCTCGTGGGTGCGCCCGTGCCTCCGCTCGCGTGAAGTGACCAGCCACGCAAGCCGCCTCCTGCCCGAACTTAGTGCGCATGACAACGAGTATTATCGAGAGCAAGTTGTAATTTCTAGTTCGCATTGCGTGTTATACGGTGCATAACATTAAAGCAAAGCTGTTCACCCGCTGTTCACCTTTGGGTGGCGTGTTCATCGAACGAACGGCAGCTGGAAAAAGGGTTTGTGTTGTGCTTTCTTTTCCTGCTGTTTAGCTTCCAGCGAATGCGACCGCGTACATTCGACACGTTGCTGCAACTGCTGCGTCCCAGAATCACAAGACAAGACACCAATTACCGGCCTGTAGCCTGAATATCGTGACGCGGACATTGCATTTGGCGTGTACGACGACACACATCACTTTCGGCGCGGCGCTGATTGGTTGAACAGCTTTGCGACCACGGTCGCGCGACTGAAAAATCGAGCAGTGAGCGACTGGCTCAAAATGGTCGCTTTTCGAGAAAAGCGACCATTTGCGACTGGTCGCTTTGCTACCAACTTGGTCGCGAGACCACTGTCAGTCGCCGGTGTGAATGAGCCTTTAGTCACAGAGTGTTAGCATTGGTGGAAAGCAATCAATCGACGGTGCTACACAACACTCGAACGACGGTGCTAGACGCTCGGCTATCTTATCACACTGCTGCCAACGATCGGTCGTTTGCGCGCTGAGCTGGCAGCAACGAATATTTGCATTGAAGGTTGCTTTCGCAAATCTTTTCTGTTGAGCAACTCGTAGGTTGGTTTCATCCGCGCAGGCTTTTCTCATTCATCCTGATAATGGTTTTGCTCCATCACTTCGCCACGTCCGACGAGAAGCGCAGGGGCTCAGTACACAAACACACCCGCCGCTCACAGTAGATACCAGACTTTGGCAAACTCTCCTCGTCGTAACTTCACTTAGGAGCAAAACAAAACACCACGGAACAAACACGCACGATGTTTGTTTGCAGCGGTATGTCGCCGCGGGATCCTGTTTCCAAACGAAGCGCAGCGCAGCGTCACCGATGTTCGCTGCAATCTTACTTCGCCGGCTTACGGCTCAGAACAAACACACGCGGCACAAATTGTGCATCGTAAGATCACAATAATATTTCCGGCATGACAGACCACCACAAACAGTTCGAATTCACTATGACGAAGGGAGTCGCACACAGCTAACGCGACTCGGCCCAGTTCGAAGCGAGGGCGGCCATGTTAGGCATGTTCGCCGCACGACCTCCTCTATAGAGGAGGTCGTGGTTCGCCGTCGGCGGGGTTGCCGGCCGTCCGGCTCATGACGTCACCTGAAGTGCGCGCCTATTGGTGGAGGCTCGTGTGCATCTGCCTTTGAGGGGCAAATGCCGCTGCCTTCTAAAGTTGTACCGACTTTATTGTCGACTCCAGCAATTCATGCGACACCTAGCGGCGAGCGCCGGAAACCTCGTACGGAGGTCGGAGCGTCGGAGCAGATGCTCCGTCCGTAGCCTTCGCACTGCGATCGGGTGCGCGTCACCATCAACGAAACTCCGCACGGCCGTGGAATTATGCTGCGTTTTGCAGTTTTGCGGCGTCGAAGAGCCACATGGATTGCGAATCTTATCATAAGCTGCGACAACGGCAATTGTTATGTTCGCAACATCTTGCTCGAGAAAGTTCTTTTTTTTTTTCAGGCGAGTTTCGGTTTGTTGTTTGTATGAAGAGAACGCGATACTGTTGCTTGTACTATGTTTGCGGTAAAGCGCTACAGCGAACTTCGGGAAGTTTGCGTTGAGGTTGTTACTGCCATCGTGATAACGTTCAGCGTATGCATGCTGCAACATGCAGTTTCATGTGATAGCCGGCGTGGTAATGCAGTTTATGATGCAAATGTCGCCGCGGTACTCAAGCTTTCCTTCATTAAAGCTGTTATATCGGATACATGCGGCGCACAACGTGGAACTACCGAGTATGGTACATCAGCGAAAATCGTTACATGGGAGTTTCAGTTACTCCCGGGTAACGTCGGTAAATCGTTCTATGTAAACACACCATGTACGCGCCAGCGTGCAAAATAACTATGGGGTGGCATAGCGGTACGCCTTCCTTGCGACCTGGACACGCTACCCGTGTAACTAGTGCAAATTAGTAGTCGCTCATTTGAAAATGCGTAATTATCAAAGCAATTGTATCTCTTATCAGTGTCTGAAGGAAATTGGCAGTCAGAGGCGAACACAGCTTTGGCCACTTAAAGTGCAGGCTACGTAAATTATAGAATAACATGAAAAATTGATTAGATTCATAATGCAGTAGCTTAGATAACATTAATTCACACAGATACATTTGTTTTATTTCATTAGTACGCAGCAGCCATAAGCGACATGTTCGTAGACAGCGGGTAGTAATCAATCATGGTCAGGCCACGCAGCACAAGCCATACATGTACATGGTATGCAAATGTGTTTTTATTGTAGTATAGCAGATCTTTCAGTTTCTTATTTATCGTTTTGTTCTCTACGAGAGAAAAAATGGTTCGCCACAGATTCGTAGTGCGTGCTGGCGATAAAGTGCAAAGCTTGATTTTAGGTTCGCTTGCTCTCTGGACTGAAAAGAGCGTTCAGAGTTTGCGCCTTCGCCGAACGAAAATGTGGCAACAACAATGAGAAAGTGTGCGCCGGCTGCGCATTTATCCGCATTTACAGCGGCAACAGCTGATCGATAAAGTCGGTGCGCTGCTGCGGGCCATGTTAGACGTACCAAACTGAGCAGGTTGTAATATTTCGGCAATCCTGGCGAGGCCAGCGTGACGTATCCAACTTCGCCGGCCGCTGTCTCGCACGCTCGAAACACCGGACTATCTATCCACGCCTTAACAGTGACTCAAAGCAGCAGAAACGTGCTTGTAATTTTCCGGCCATCCAATAGTGCACGAGTACTTAGTTCCACGACCAGTGGGTTCAAGAATACATTCGTGATTTTCATCAGAATCTCGCGCGGGTCCGCTGTCACGCCAGATGTTTGCACACACCGTGCGACCACTTCAGCCTCATTACCCACCGTGCCTCTCTCAGATCGGCTAAAATGATTTGGCCGGCGTAAGCTACTCGTTTTCCTTACACAAAACAGCGCAAACCGGCTTGACACTGCACGAAAATCATCAAACTACAGTGTACTGTACATCAAACACAGCGGTTTCGGCGACGCGGGGACCTCCGTATAACCGCCATGTTGCACAGCGTAGCCAGACGCGGCCAGTTTTCGCAGCGCCCCCTGCAGTTCATTTGAGTTGCGAATAGTTGTGGAAGGCACGCGGTAGAATACTTCAGAAAAGCAACAGGTGAGTGGAAGTCATGCGCTATACCACAAACAATACAAAGAGCGCGAAGGTCAGGCTGTCCGTATATTTAGCGTGTGAAGAGAAGCTTAGCGTTTTGTCGAAATACACCCCAATATCTTTCATTTCATCGACCTTTTGGGCGCTGGAGCATCCCGAAGGTTGTATGAAAATTGCACATGGTGTGTTTTCCGGGTATAACTTAATATCATAGTGTTGAAAGCATTTAAGAGTAGCGTATTGTTTCTGAACCAGTTGCAGAGTGACAAAAATGTCTTTTTGGAGGTCAATGCAGTCGTGAACACTGTTCGTGACATAATCGGTGATGTTACAGACAGTGCGCCTTATGCAGAGGCGTTTATGCGCGACCTCCTCAAGAGCACTCACGAGTAAGGTCACGCGGTCTTTCGTTTTAACGCGCTAGCGTTAAGGGTCCCATGTCGCCGAAAATTCGGTGTCGGTGTCGGCGTAAGGGCCGGTGTCCGTGGCGGAGAAAATTCCCCCGAACCACCCTGACCACGCAGGCCCTCCACGTGGCGCAAGGTGTTAGTGAACAAAAATTGAATTTCTTACAGTAAAATCCGTCAGAAAAATGGTATAGTATGACTTAACCACAACCTACAGGCATGGTGGCGTCTCATTGTAATTTGAATGTACGAGAACACATAATTCCGTTACGAAGAAACTCAAACACTAACCCCTTTCCCAGCATTTCTACCGTATCAACAGCGGCGCGCTCGGGTAGGTTACTTGCGAAAATCCTATCTAGATGGCGCTCGCGTTCGCGGCAGGTTAGGGTGCCTCGATGCCCAGCGCCGCCGTCCAGGGTGGAGACAACCCCGCTGGCGCCGCCATATTGAGTCACACGAGCTGAGACTCAGCTACGCTTGCGTTCATAAATAGTGTTACTCGTGGCACACTTCCAAGTGCTTTGCCTTGATGAGGATTTTTGTATCGGTATCGCATCTGCACATCTTTATAACCAATAGCCGTTAACTCGTCGAAGGTCCAAGGCGTAAATGTATAGCGCCGGGAACATGGCCCAAGTTGCCTAATTCAATTTACATTTAATATGCCGTGTGTATGTTTGAAATACGCACTATTTTTTTATTTTTTTTGCGCTTCGATGCTTGGTATATAAGGTTTGCGACCCCCTGTGTGTGGAAGTTTTTCTTTTTCGCTGTTGTATTTTGGTTTACACGTCACGCCTCCTTTACCGTAGCCAGCCACTCGCGCACGGCGGTTAGTTTCCCTTGCGTTGCGCGTGCTCTTCGCGTTCCTTGCAATTATTTGACGATATCTACGTGCAATTTTGCTTTTTTTTTGCCCACAAAACTGTGCGCTGACAGGATTAAGCTGGTGTAAAAATAACTGCGATGTGAAAATAAGGTTTAGTTAGTGCTGTAGAGAAACATGTAACGTAACTTGTCTGTGTCAATCTTGCGTAGTACACACAAGAAACCAAACGATGCACAAAATACATTTACTAATAATGTCTAGTACAATCAATCATGAAAAAGATATGTACATGAAAAATGATATGTACTGTGTGGCGCCTGAAGGTTATGTTGAAAGACGAGATAAAAAAAATTTGCAAGGTAGGCTCGACACACAATTCGGGATAGTGAGAGTTTTTTTTAATTTATTCATTACATGGGGGGGGGGTTCAAGTGAGTACATCAACCTTATTACACACAATATAAATCGAAAACAAGATTGCAAACAAGAAAACGCAACCGCAAGTAAACTTAATCAAGATACCAGCCAGAATACATCAGCTACCATCGAATACGTCGCATCAGCCAAACACATCGATGGCGAGTACAGAACATTTTATAAATAACCATTAGAACACTGATAACTACATTGAAAAAATAAACAACACTGCATACATATCGCGTACAAAAACCGTAAATGAAACTAAGACAGTCAAATACAGATTAGCAATGTTTTTTCACTTCGAAAATATAGTCCATGATGATGTAGGGCTGTTGACTTTAACAGACGGCGCCCATCCTGTCGATTTCCCTCGTACTGGTCCTCTTCAAAGTGTTTCTAAGTACAAGTAAAACAACAAAAGTGATTATTGATATGAAAAGTTGCCTTGTAAATACAGAGAACCGATTACAGTGCTTAAAAATAAATTTTCGCAGAAGTAATGCTGTATTACCTCGCTTCACACGTTTCGAAGAAATGCACAGGCTACAATAGACACCATGCCAGAAAGCGCCGAAACATTTTGGTCCCATGATGCCCCTTAACTTTACTACACCTGGGCATACCGTGCACAGGCATTTAAAGACCGTCACAGTACCCACTACGATCGGGAATGAG
The DNA here is from genome assembly GCF_013339745.2 of Dermacentor silvarum. Lineage (NCBI taxonomy): Eukaryota > Metazoa > Arthropoda > Arachnida > Ixodida > Ixodidae > Dermacentor > Dermacentor silvarum. The sequence goes on along the minus strand of NC_051154.1, from coordinate 271,027,084 downwards.
CACGAATGACCATCGGCTTACGAGCACCACGCTACAAATATATTCGTCTAAAAAATCAGCTATATAACGTAACAACCTGAGATCCGCAAGATATCTGCTGAGAATAGAGAAAATCACAATGCTTCGCTTGCCACGTACACAACAGCCGCTCTCCCCAGAAGAAGCACTGCGTTCTTTATTCCCAAATAACCAGTAGCGAAAAAAGAAACTGAGGGGAAAAAAGAAACAAGAGACACACGATGTGTGCTTCCCGTGAAAAAGTAAAATAGGTGGTTTGTAGCTAATGTAAGGCTATTTCGCGGCGAAGCATTTTCGTCAGTTCTTAAAATAAGGATACTACTCGCATAGACCGAGCCGATCAAAACGGCAAAAGCCTATGCGACGCGCGCTCGCAAACCATAGGCTACTCAGACAGCATCGGTGCAGTGCTTAGTTCGTGAGCGAACGTAGGTACGTGAGCGAGGATCAGAGAATACTTTCTTATTTAAATGAAAAACACGATGCGATAGTCTAAACTTTCTTGACACTTACCTCGCAAATGTAGGAGCTATCCGTTGCCTTCCAGTGATACCGCTTTACTTGGGCTTCCCATCTCTTCCTTCGCTCTGGGTCCCGGGGGGAGTGTAAACAACGAAGCCCTTTACGCGTCGATCCGGTGCACTTGGGAACACAACAGCCCGTGATGTCGACTCGATGCACTTGACAAGCTTGTCATTCATGCGGCTGAACACTGTCCAGCAAGTAGAAGCGTCAGCGAAGCATCCGCGCGCACTGTGTCTCGAACTAAGCACCGGCACCAAGCACTCGCAACCGCTCGCTGTGACTCAAGATGGCGTCGCAGCGAGAAAGCGGCGGCGCGGGTGCGGTCAAAGGATGGCACCACCCTGAACGGCGGCGCTGGCATCGAGGCACCCTACGGCAGGTCAAATTGGGATTTGGACTTCCTAATGCGTTTTTGGACACGCGCGGGCGCCGGGGAATAGCAAACAATTAATAAAATAATAAAAAAGGTCCTATAGGGCCTTCACATTTTAATATAAGACGACTTATATTGTCCCTAGAAGAACGTCTTCCCAGTAATGCATTTCTGTTTAAAAGTGAAGCTGACTTTAAGGGGATCGGTGTAAGCTTGGTCTTTGTAAGCTGGGGTGCGATCTTGTACGCGTTCCAAAATGGAACGGGGGCGGTCCGTTCCATCGAGCCGCACACGATTGGTCAATTTGAACCGTGAGCCCCACACGATTGGTCAATTTGAACCGTGACGATCAAATCGACCAATCGTGTGCGGCTCGATGGAACGGACCGCCTCCGTTCCATTTTGGAACGTGTACAAGATCGCACCCCTGGATTCCCTACGTTCTGTGTTGCAGTGAAGCCTACTCATAAAGAAAAATGCGATACGAACGTGGCCCGATAACGCCTATCGCGTTCCACCCTTGAAGGCGGAGCTTAAGCGTCCTCTATTTTTAAATATTTTGGCTGCTTTTGCGCCTTATAGAGGTTTGATACTTTGCGAACAATATCGCCGGCGCGCGAACTACGCACGGTGCTTGTCTGTTTTGCAATATCGAAACCTGCTGAGCAGCCACTAAATTTATCAAGAATAAAATAGACTTAATGAGCCACAATAGGCCAGAACCAAATAAAATAATTGAATTGTGTGACGTCACAAAGGGTTGTAAGCGCGAAATTGGAAAAACAAAAACTGGATCTCTGAAGGCTCCCTAACCCTCCCCACGGGAGCCACGCATGCACCTTCAGCATTATCAAATTGTGGGGTTTTACGTGCCAAAACTGCGATTTCATTATGTCAGGCACGCCGTAGTGGGCAACTCCGTATTAATTATCCCCCCCAGGGCACCTTTAGCGTGCTCCCAATGCACGGGACACGGACGTTCTTGCATTTCCCCCTCCATCGAAATGCGGCCGCCGGGGACGGGATTTGATCCCGCGACCTTGTCCTTAGCAGCCCAGCACCATAGCTGCTAAGCCACCACGGCGGGTGCCGTCAGCAGTCCAGTACGAAACGACGGCCGCGCCGACGAATGTGCCTTGAGCATCTGTATAAATGCTATCGCAATAAAATGTAACTGTGGCTTTCATTTTCCTTCTAATAATCGACCTATAATACCGCGAAATGAACGAAAATGGAGTCGTGAAAGAATACCTTGTCAGCTTAAATTGAATCATATTTGTCTATTTAGTGTCCCTCTAAGATTTTAACGTCGCTGTGCGTCAGACGGGTGTTCGGAATTCGAAATCCGACCACGAACTTCCTCAGTACATTCCGCGCTTGACTTAGCCGGGCTGTCTCGGCAGCGGTACCGCAACGGTCGTGTACAGTCGCACGAGGGAACGAGTGGGCATGCGCTGTCGATTGGCGTCATCATACCGTATTGTTGAAGCGGCGCACTGACAAGGCCAAAGTGGAGAGAATACACGACACTCGCAGCGCAATAGCTTTCAGAAGGAGCCCAGTAGAAAAGAGAATGACAGCAGAAACATTGTGTCAATTCCATAGGCGCACAAGATTGCGCATAACCTAAAAAACGTAGGTAGCAGGTACGATCTTCAAGTAGTTTTTGCAGCACCTAACAAACTCGGTAAAATTTGTGCGGGATCGGATCGTAAAGTTTCAACAAATATAAAAGGAAATCGATATAGGTGCACGATTCATCATACAAGGGAATTTGTCAAGTGCAGATCGTCCGTTGTGTACTGTTTACCCATATCTTGTGGAAAAGTATATATCGGCCAAAGGGGACGGTGTGTGAACACAAGACTTATGGAACACAAAAGGTCAATGAGGGGCAACATTCATTCCCACATTAAAGGGCATTGTGCACAGCATGTGTGCTCACCGCTGTACGATGACACTACAATTCTTTCGCACCATAAGGATCAGCTGAGCAGGGAATCAGTGGAAGCCTTTCACATTTACGAGAGAAAAGAGGGTTGTATAAGTCACCAATCTGTTCTTCTGAGCCATATTGAGGTCGCCTTTTTGGAAGGTCACTAGATTAAATTTGTAAAAATGAATGTGTTAGGGGTACAACAATTGGATGGGATTGCACGGCGTGTAAGAAATGTTGCCTATCTTTGACGCCCGAGTGTGCGCGGATATATGTTTTGTAAAAGTGTTGTTAATCTTGCCTTGCATATCCTTGACGTCGGAGGGTGCGCGGGTATGTAAAGATCAAGTGTTCGTTCTAAAATAAAATAGTTGCGAGTAGCAGCGAGTGTCGTTTATTCTTGTGTCTCTCCACTTTGTCCTTGTCAGTGCGCTGCTTCACCAATACGGTATGATGATTAATCACCAACTCGCCCAACTTTCCATATTACCGATTGGCGTTTGCGCGCGGAGCGGCAAGAACGAGCGTTGGGTGCAACGCTGGGCATTTCTAAGCAACGCGTAATGCTTCGTAGCCTACAGACGAACAAAACGTGCCTTTTGTGCGCGTGCAAGCCAATCAATTTATCTCTGTAGCTGCATCTACGGCTGCAGGCTACAGCTTTGCATGTAGGCTCTCTACTGCTGGTGCGTGCGCTGCGCCTCTTTTGCGTCGCGCCTTTTGAATTTCAAGCATAAACATCGCTTTACAGCACTTGTGCCTTCGAAAACTTTTCCTCGCTGAGGACATATATTACGCTACGTTGTATATATATATATATATATATATATATATATATAAACGAAATCAGAGGGGAAACCGGGGGGTTCGAGTTTATGGATCATGACCATATGATGCCAAGAGACAATGAAGTCAAGGAAAGCATCGGGGAAATTAACCATGGTTGAAATTGAAATTCATCAAATTACAATAATGAAAAGGCAAATGAAAGTCGACGAAAGGATATACTTGTCGCCTTTGGGAGCCGAACCCACAACACCCAGTTGTGCTGCAGTGTGGTGACGGCTATCAATCCGCTCACTAACTTGGGTATTTATAGATCTAGCGTTGTGAGACGCCTGGCATCTGCGGGGGCGCTGTTCCTTCCGGGAGTTGAGTTACGTCACGCCAACAAAATGTCGCACCCGTCCATAGTTAAAACGCCGTCCGAGGAGTCGCAACGCTGGACTTTGCTATCGCTGCCAATGCTTCGCCTTTCGGAAAAAACTGCCGTTATTTTTTACAGTGAGGTTTTCTTTGCGAACACTTCGGGACTCGGCTGCCTTGCCTGCCACAAACGACAGCGCTCGTATAACAAGTCGGCTAACATTCTGTGGTCCATGAAGATACGAAAAAAACCCGATAACGTGTAGAGGCCACTTTCAGCTATAGCGTCCAGATCTCCCTTCCGGGTGCACACGTAATAAGCCCGAGTCTTGTGTCGAATTGTCCGTGGGACAAACACAGACTGCCCTTCGGAAATAACGGACGCCCGAATACTCCGAAGAAATGAAGTACGAATATCTTAAGAGGAACGTGCAGGGGGTGTCACAAGAACATGCCGCTTGTGTAACTATATATCGCAGCCCTTTTCACAAAACTGCAGATGACAACAGTCAGTACATTTCAAGAAATCACACCGTTTGTGCTAAAAACATTAAGCTAGATATTTTAATGACAATTAAGTAACCCGTTAAACAATTCTTATTACTTTGATAACTTTTCACATGTGATCCCGGATTACATGAGGGCAGCTAATCGCTTGAGCTTTATAAAACAAGAACAGGAATGAACCGAACACGTCTAGCCACCGCTCGTGCCATTCCTATGGGTTTGTTGACGCTTACAGCTGAATTTCGGGTTTACAGTAGGCGTGTTTTATGGAACCTCTATTTTCTCCTCGGTCCATTTCCGCTTACACTTCCGGTTCCCCTTGAATATCTGCCTTGCTGAGCGACCGCCTAGTTTTATTATAGCGACCGCTTTATAAAACTTTATAGCGACCGCCTGGCGAAGCACCCATTCGATACTCTTTCATCTCGACGCAAGTTTACAACAGCTATGGCTCTTATCATATTTATTTATTTATTTGGGAACTACGGAGCGAACGCATGCCCGCACGCATTATACTACCAGCAATAAGCTTGCGGCTAAGAGCAAAAAAGAAAGCGTGGTGTATACTCTAACGACTTCTCCTTCCTCGCGCTGAAAATTTCCTTTTGTATGTCGCAACGGCCAACTGTTATTTTTATACCTTGCGCTCGGCGATATAAAACAAACGTTATTTTCTTAACACGGGGTGTTCGAATTTCATAGGCTGGGAAACGCAGTTTGGCACGATAATAGTGGCCATTAATTCAGAGCTACTGAATACACAATCAGAAGTAACCTTACGTTTCAACGAGATGCCGTCACAAGAAATGCAGTGATTTATATGCCGTCCCTCGACCCCGGCTTCTGAATAAATGTTATGTTTTATATATTTTGAGCATTTCTTTTGCGTGGCCCAGCATTAAATTCGGTCGAGGCCGCATGTATCACAGTACTTGGTCCTAAACGTTTCCGTGAATCCTGGATGCGCAGTACCTGAAATTATATTGCCGTTATAGACCCAAGTTTTAAAAACCGCCCATAGGCTCCCAAAGACCGTGCAATGACCTCACACTTGACCAGTGTTCTGTAGCATGGAATGGACTCATGTTTCAACTCTCACATGTTTTGCTGCGTATCAGTGTGATAAAATTAGTGCCGCTTTAGAGACACCTGCTCGCCATTGCCAACCACATGAAGACAATTAAGCCAAGGTAACCACAGGGATAATAAACTCTTCTTTTATTAAAATTTACAATTGTTGATTTTGCGATAAGCTTCATATACTTAATTAAAGAAAATGTAAATGAAACATAACTTGCCACTGATAGGAGTTCAACGTACAAACTCTGCGTAACACGTTGAGATGAACTAATTGAGTGACCGCAGCGGTTGACCCCTGACTAGGGATCAACCGTTCTTCTTTTCTGGGATTTTGCGTGCCAAAACCAGTCCTGATTATGAGGCACGCCGTAGTGGAGGGCTCCAGATTAATTTTGACCAGCTGGGGTTCTTCAATGTGCACTACAATGCAAGCACACAGGTGTTTTTGCATTTCGCCTCCATCGAGATGCGGCCGCCGCGGCCGGGATTCGATCCCGCGACCTCGTGCTCAGCAGCGGAATGTCTTAGTCACTGAGCCACCGCGGCGGTTAGGGATCAACCGTAGCCGTAGGGTCAACCGTAGGCCTGCCGTAGCCACCTCTACTGACTCTACTTTCTTGGGTATCTGTGTACACAACATGAATTAACCCTAGGCCTCAGGTGTTAAGTAGGGCCACTCACGACCGAGGCGGCGAATTCATTTAAACGCAGGCGTCAACGTGATCATGGGAGTACGCAACTGGCCCTCTCGAATGGCGCTGGCCTGCCTGCCTAAAGAGATGCTGCCGAAACTCATAAAGGTGACACACGCTCTGCCGATATGTTTTTTTTTTCCTTTCTTGGTCACTCTCCACTGCGGCCTTCTCTTCTTCCTTGTTCTTTAGAAATAAATTTTCCACGATGCCCGGTTGCGTTCTTCTTAAACAGATGCACGGATGTATAGCAGTCAGAGTCCACGAGTCACTACAACCAGTATAATATCACCTCGTGGGGTGGGTCCCTTTGGCAGAGAGGTCTATATATAGTCGCCGAAACAGTGTTAGTCTGACCCCCAAACTTGGGTTCGAAACCTGCAGTCACTTTAACAGTTTCCTCGTGTTTTGTATTCGTTTAAACGATCCGCGTTACGCCCCGCGAACACCACATCACCGTAAAAGCGTGGCCCTCATGCAGCTGTCGCGGTAAATAAAAACGAGAGAAAAGACTTTCTGCTTGTCCTGCATGGGACCTTTTCTTTTACAAGCGAAGCTTGTCTGTGTTTAGCCCTTGTCTTTTCGCAGAAACTATCATAATCAAAAATGGATCGAGAGTCATCTCCTTCCACAGCTGGAACATTGGCGCCCCTCGGCGCAGCCACGGGAACGCGCTCGTACTATTGCTGTCGCGTTCGTCGTCGTCTTCCACAGCTGGCTCCGTTGCGGCTCATCATTCCAGCGTAGAATTTCACTGCTCTTCTGCAGTCGTAATGGGGAGGCCGCGCTAACGGGGATATGAGCCATTCATTGTCTTACGTGACAGACAGACTTAATTTTGGAGCAATTTAATTTCGAAGAATCGCAAGCGGCAGTTGCGGGCGGATGATGCTAACCACGCCGCCGAGCAAACTCGAGACATCTAACGCAAGCGTTTGTGGTTGGACAACAACTTTTCTCTCATCAGTGCGATCCGCTCCGACGAACAGCGACACAATGCCTTGGAAGTGTTGAATGAAGATTACGCTACCTTGGTGTATTTAGAGTTTTCGGTGCCTGTAAGGAATATTTAATCAAAGGAAAACTGGCCTGCATCCAGCACTGTGAACGGGCACGTATACCCTCCATTTGTTGTGATGGTGATATCCATCTTTACGGAGTGGAAGGGCCAACAAATTTTATTTTTCTTCTGCTTTGTTTTTGCTTGCTTGCTCGTTTATTTGTTGTTTGCAATTATCGCGGAGTCCTGTTTTTAACTTCTGCTTTGTATGATCTCGACCTTCCGCAACTTTATTGGACATCGCGTTCTGTATCTGCAGATTTCCCCATATTCTGACGCGTCAGAAAAGACTCTCGCAAAACTTATCCCGTATCATTTCTTCGCAGACTGGCGTTCACGTGCCGACCAGTCATGGTAGCTATTGACGTAATAACTAGACAGAGACGGTACTGACCGTAAGAAAAGCTTCACAAATAAGGGCCAAGGTTATCTTATGTAACTTCGTAGCGCGTAAACTAAGGACGAGACAGATGCCTTCTTTTTTGTATTTTGTTTACGCGTTACGAAATTACAAAATGAATGCCAACTAGCCCGATCTCTGCCGCCTTGGGGAGAAATCTGGGTGGCCCTTTGCTTCACTGAACCTGTACGGCGCTCGGGACGACAGAGCACTTGTCTGTCCTCCCTCGTACCCGTCAAATTTTGTGCTGGTTCCTACCCTAAGCTCTAAATATGTACCAACTCGCCGAAGAGCGCACTTTACTAAGAGAGTGGAGCAATGACCTTAGGCGCCTCCACAGGTCACTGTTGTCGGATGACGTTATTTTAGGCCCTTGGCCAGACGTTCAATCGAGCTTTAAGGCTATCCAGACGTTACTGGGCTTTTTAAAAAGTACGGGCCTGGACTGTAGGCTTTGAGTATACCAAATTGCTTGCCATATATGTTTTACATCCTCCTTCTGTTGTCATCGTCACCCATCATGCGCCTCTTTCTGCCCTCTTTCTTTCCCACTTCCCCTTCCCCCAACGCAGAGTAGCTGGCTAGGGGAATATACCTCAGGCCAACCTCTCTGCATTTCGTATCATTAAACTTCTCTCTCTCTCTCTCTCAGCAACTTGGCCATATCGCAATTTTTTCCGCTTCCCTCTCACTTTAGGGTAGCAAAGCAGGTGCAACATGGCCTGCCTGTCCTTTTCTCTCTCTCGCTCGGCGAGTTGGTAGAGAGAGAGAGAGAGAGAGAGAGAGAGAGAGAGACAAAACTTTATTTTGATGAGGCACGGAGAAGCGTCGATCTCCGTGGTGGGTGGAGCCTTCAGTCCAGGGCCCCAGCGGCGGTGGCAGCACTTTCGGCTCTGGCGATAAGCTTTCGCTGATCCTCCAGTGGCGAGCTGGTCAGCACCATCTCCCACTGCTCGTGCGTTGCGTTTAGATTGGGGGAGTTATTGGGGATATTTTGGCATGCCCATGTGGTGTGGTAGAGGGTAGCTCGCTCTGTACAGAAAGGACAAAGTGGCTGATAAAGGGTGGGGTACATCGCGTGAAGGAGCGTGACGTGAGGTTAGGTGTTGGTCTGGAGTTGCCTCCAGGTCGTGGCTTTAGCTCTGGTGAGAGATGGGTGAAGTGGCGGCATCGTTCTTCTCGAAAGGCGGTAGTGCTGCAGTATATCGTAGTAAGATGGTAGTGTGTCTGGACTTGGGTCTTCTGGCGTCTCTTGCAGTGCCCGGTTGCAGTGACCTCGGGCTATCGTGTGTGCACGATGGTTTCCGCTGACGCCTTCATGTCCCGGTGTCCAAATTATCGTGGTGCGGGGTATTTCGTTGAGGCGATGTAGAATATCGCATGCGATTTTATGTAGATGGCCGTTCGCGTAGGCTCGACATGCTAACTGACAGTCTGTAAGAATATATAGTTCTTCGTTTTGTCTCGATGCGGAGATGGCGAGGGCAATAGCGGCCTCTTCGGCTGCGGCGACGTTCTGCGTAGGAACGGAGGCGGATACCAGTTCTTGCTGTCTGTGTCCAGCCACGCTGATTACCATGCCCTTTCCATTCGGGTACATGGCCGCATCTGTCCAGCGAGCAGTGGAGAGAGTGCCGTATCTCCTTTCTATTGTTATCGCTCGTGCTTTTCTCCTGCCCAAGTGATATTCCGGGTGCATGTTACGCGGAACAGGCGCCACCATTATTTGCTCGTGTAGGGACTTGCGGAGTACTTCTTGATTGTTGGTTGTCGCCACGGGGTATTGCGACCTTCGAAGTGTTGCTCTGCCTGTTCTAGTGAGGTTGAGGCGCGTGATTTGTGCATGTCGGTGTGCTTCAATTAGTTCTTCTAAGGTGTTGTGGATGCCCAGGGATAGAAGTTTCGTTGTTGCGGTGCCTGGAGGAAGGCCGAGGGCTTGTTTGTACGCTTTCCGCAGTAACACATTTATTTGGGCTTTTTCTGTTGATGTTAAGTTCAAATAAGGTGTCGCGTACGTGACTCTACCGACGATAAGGGCCTGAGTCAAGCGTAATAAGTCTTCTTCTTTCATGCCATGTCTGCGACTGGCAACTCTATTTATCATGCGAGCTACGCTGTAGGCAGTTTGTTTTAGTGCGTTTACAGTGTGGTTATTGCGACCACTATTTTGCATGGAGACACCTAATATGCGGAGTGTTTGGACTCTGGGTATAGGTTTTTGGTTTAGGTGTATTTCTATGGCCTCTCCCTCTGTGCTTTTTCTTCTTGATTTCTTTTTGAGAACGAGGAGCTCGGATTTTTCTGGGGAGCATTCCAGGTTGCACTCTTTGGCGTATTCGGTGACAGCGTCTGCCGCCGCTTGCAGGGCGTCCTGCTGTTCTCCATCCGAGCCTCGAGTTGTCCAAATGGTAATGTCATCCGCATATATTGCGTGACGAAGGTGCGGAATCTTCTCTAGATGCTCTGGGAGGTTTTTCATGGCGACGTTGAAGAGAGAAGGCGATAAGACGCCTGAGGAGTGCCTCTATTTGTAAACTTTTTCTCTTTTGTTCTGAGGGTATCCACGCCTACCGTTGCCGTGCGGTGCGTTAAGAATGCTCGAATGTAGTTGTAGATTCGTTCGCCGCAATTTAGTTGCGATAAGTTTTTTTAGGATGGCCTCATGAGCTACGTTATCAAATGCACCTTTAAGGTCCAGTGCGAGTATGTAATTTACATGTGTGGTGACATGGTCCAGTACTTCTTCCTTCAATTGGAGTAGTATGTCTTGAGTCGACAAATGCGGCCTGAAGCCGTACATCGTGTCAGGAAATAAACCCGTGTCATCCACGTGAGGCTTCAGGCGATTAAGCACAGCGTTTTCGAAAAGCTTCCCCAGGCACGACGTCAGGGATATGGGTCGCATGTTGGTGAGACCTGGAGGCTTTCCCGGTTTCGGTATGAGTACTATGTGCGCGTGTTTCCATTCATTTGGTAGTGTTCCCGCTTCCCAATGGGTATTAAAGAAAGTCGTTAGGGCTTCTATTGAGTTGTCGTCCAGGTTTCTCAGCATTTTGTTTGTGAGCCCATCTTGTCCGGGTGTTGTGTTTCGAGTTAGGGAGTGAAGCGCTGTCCAGACTTCCGTGATTTCAAATGGGCGATCTAGGTCTTCATTTGGCTTCCCACTATATTTTGGTATAGATGTTTGTTTCCGTGTGTGATCGCCGATGTATTTTGCCTCTAGCTCTCGCAGAATATCTTCATCCGACCCCGGTTGGTTGCGAAGTATGCGTCTGATTGTGTGCGAGGTTTGTTGCTTGCTTTTGGTTGGGTCCAGTAGGTGTTTTAGGATTGCCCACGTTTTAGACGAGCTGAGCCTTCCGCTCAGGCTGGCGCACATTTGTTGCCAGTTTTGGCGCACCAAGACAGCAGCGTATTCTTCCGCCTGTTGTGTAAGAGCAGCTATGCGCAATTTTAGTTTTCTATTTTGTTTTTGTTTGCGCCATCTTTTCGAAAGGCCTCTACGAGCGTCCCACATATGCACGAGATGTGGGTCTACCACCGGATTTTCCGTGGTGAGTTGCATCTGCTTTGAATGTTGCCTGATCGACTCCTTGAGCTCACTCGTCCATTGTTGCAGCGATGTGATATCCACCTTTTCTCTATTTTGTTGAACTCTCGCTTTACGAAATGCCGCCGTCCAATCCGTCAATAAGATCTGACTGATGCGTTCGCGTGTATGCTTGAGCGAAATGGTAATATCCAGGATGTGGTGGTCACTACCCAGCGTTTCTTCAATATTTCTCCATGTAGCCTTTTCGTGGTTCTTGATCATGGTAAGGTCCGGACATGTGTCCCTTGATACACTATTTCCCACTCTAGTTGGAAAGTCTGGGTCTGTGAGGAGTGTGAGTGCGTGTTTTTGAATGAGCGAGCGGATGGTGTTTCCTTTCTTTGAAGTGAGGTTGTAACCCCAAGTCGGATGCATCGCGTTGAAGTCGCCTAGCACAAGCAGCGTGTTGATTTTTCGCCTCCTTGAGTGCCGATCTGATGATCGAGGTAATCAAAATTTTCACCACATTTTTTTGGTGGGCTATATATGTTTAGGACGAAGACGCTGCGTGCCTTCCTGTCTGCCGGCAGTATTTCTATAAATACGTGGTCAATCTCACTACCATCCAGTGTGCGGTCTATTGCCGTCAGCCTGCGGGAGACAAGCACTGCTACCCGTGTATCTGTCTTCGCCATATACGTTTCATATCCGGACATGGTGGGCCTCGTACCTGTTTCCTGTAATGCGATAACCTGCGGTGGAGTTGTTGCGGTTTTTATGTATTGTTGTAGTGTGGCTTTTTTTTCTTGAGAAGTTTCTGCAATTCCACTGCCATGCATGGAGTTCTTGTGCGTGATTATTGCGCTTACTCGCCATCGTGGGGTAATGGTGCGTTCTCCATGGACCTATCCAGATCCTCGACGCTTGAGTTCGCTTTCGGCTTCTTTCTTTTCTTTCCTTTAACAGGAACATTGTCCGCTAGCTGCTCGCGGAAGGCGAGAAGCTGTTCCTGAAGTTTTTCGTAGAGGAAAAGTTGAAGCTGCTGCATCTGACGCTGTTCCTGCAGCTGCAGCTGTTGTTGTAGCTTTTGCGACAGGGAAGTTTCCATCTGGTGAAACATTTCGACGGACGACGGAGTGGTATTGGGGAGGGAGTTTGATTCCGATGACAGAGAAGCGAGATGCTCCTTGCAGGTGGTCACTACCGCCTGACTTTCCGCTGGCGAAGCTCTTAGTTTGGCTATTTCTGCCTTTGAGGCTTTTACCTCATCTTTGGTCTCTTTCATTTCTTTAGTGTACGTGTCTTTCTTTGATTTTTTCTATTTCTCTAATGTAAATTTTCTTGGTCTCTTTTAACTCCCTTGCGTGTGTCTCTCTGTCCTCTTTGAGTTGTTTACGGAGTTCGTCTATGAAAGTGGGGATTGTTATGTTTTTGTCTGCAGAGTTGGGATCACGAGCAGTGAGAGACGGAAAACAATGTTGTGACCAGCTCACCTGCGAGTTTGTCGATTTCTGCTGCCCTGGCGCTGCTATATGCCTGGCACGGGACGTCGACCTCTGTCGGGATCTTGACCGGGATTTAGATCGTGTTCCCGCCCGAGAGGAGTTCTGTGGCTGGCGAATGGTGGGCCGCGATTCCCTTTGGTCTGCTGTTTTCTTGGATTGATTCCGGTATCTTTCGGGACAATCCCTTGCAGCCGTGAGGTGCTCGCCCTGGCATAGGGCGCACTTTGGAGTGTGATTTTGTGCAGGGTTGGCCGTACCACACTTTGCACACAGGTTCACGTCTGGTTGAGGGCACACGTCTGCGCGGTGTCCCACCGTGCGACACAGTTGACATACTTGTTTCGCGAGCGGTACAAGTAACAGCGTTTTTCTCCGTCCATGCAATACACGACGAAAGGCACTTCTTCCCCTTCGAAAGTGATGAGAGCCGAGTTGGTAGTACCTAGCATTCTCGCATACAGGACTGCATGTCCTGGCGTGTAAAGTCCTTCCATCAGAGTCCTTACGGAGGTTCCAGGGGTTATGCCGTGGATGACACCTTTGCCCGAGTTGTCAGGCGTTGCTGCGTATGCGGTGACTGCGTATTCTTTCTCTCCAAGTTGTAGTGATTTGATTCCGATTAGCTTGATCGCGTAATCTCTGTCGGGTACGCTCGCGATGGCGATGTTTTGTTGTGGCTCTATTCTTACGATCATGGTTTGCGTGCATGTTCCGATTGGCTGATTACTCGCCCTTTTGATGCTGTTGGCGATTTGATCCGTCTGCCACCTAGCAAGCGTAAAAGTTTCTCGAGGGCGGAAAATCACCTTGTAATCATCTTTCGGTAGCGGAGGGAGTCGTCTGTGCACCGGTGCGACTGTCGTTTGGGCGTGTTGCGTCTCCTGTGTCGTAGTTGACATAGATGTATTTTCTGGTGCTTTGCTCGGCGTCCATTTCGACTTCCTACTCTTTACTGTGATCCATGGATCGTCATTTTTCGGCTCTTCGGAGGATTGTGACGTTACTGGGCCGTTTTCTGACGTGTCCATGAGCACGTGCTGCTGGGGCGGCTGTCCGCGTCCATGCTGTGTGCCAAGCGAGCGCTAGCCCTAGCCGTACACGTCGAAACAAAAACGTCGGTAAAGTCCGTAAGATTTGGTGGACTGGCCTGAGAGTGGTCTCGAAAGATGCCTCTTCACTTGCGGCGCTGATTGACGTCGGTGTCAGGTCGATACGGAAAGTAATTCAGCAGATATTGAGGTGAAAAGCAGGAGCCCATGTGAGGCGCGTTCGCATAGGCCAACCTCGTCGTCTTCTTCGCGAGTTGGTAGGGATTCCCGTTAGGGAAAGGTAGGCGCGCAAAACGCGGACACAAGCTGAACGACAATGAAAGCACAAACCCGGCTATCAACTGAAGGGTCGCACGATGGCAGAAAAGAAGAAAGACCCAATGGGCGCGTTAAGTTAGCGCGCTCCGAACTCCAAAGGAGCACGCTCGAGTGCGCTCGAGTGCGACGCCTTCGGAGCTTAACTTAACGGCGATTTTCGCCGACTGCTTTCGGGCGCACGAACGGCGCCGTCTGGCGAATGTTATGTTGCTTCCGCGACCGCTATCGCATTGCGCGCGCTTTTTGAAGATGGCCCCGCCGATAAACACCCTCCTGCAGTTTTTGATAGACGATGAAGAGCTAGAAGAACTTGACGCGCGGCGATGGACGCAGCAGCAGCGGCTTATGTATGCGATGCAAGCTGTTCGTGGTGTTCTCAGATGTACCCTGTCAGAGGATTTATTTCTGCTCCGCGGTATGCTGACTGATGACTCATTGCCGACCGCAAGAGGACAGAAAGCCTTATGATCCGAGGCATCCAGGATTATGTGATCAACCTTGCGCCCAGATACACGGACATACAATTCAAAGAGCAGTGCCCCAACATCTTCCATGATACCATGAGGACCTGAAGAAGTCATACACATGAACGTAGCGACGAGAAGGCGCCAAACTGCGACTGTTCGGTTACGTACCTGAGCGTCTGGCAAGTAATGATCGGGCCGTCATTTTCGATTCGTGATAAGCTCAAACCGCGCCAACACGCGAAGTCCCCGATCATGTCTTGAGCAGACGCCCGGCTGCGCAGCGGCGGCAGGAACGAGTGGGCAAGGAGCACGGACTTGCAGAAGTGGAAAGAGTCGGAAACACGTCAATTTTCCGGAAGTCGTAGCAGGCGCGCGCTCTCGCGCACCGTCTCCAGGGTGGAGCGCGTAGAGCGCGCTCCGTAATCACGCACCGGAAGTGGCTTTTTAGCCGTTAAGTTTAAAAGAGCGCGCTCTGCTGGGTAGAGCGCGCTCGAGCGCCTTAACTTAACGCGCCCAATACCTACATGAGCGTTCTCAAAGGAGTGCCCGCATGTGTTCATGATTGACGTGATGGCACTGCCTTTCTTTGAGCATGCGTAGAGAGCATTTAGGCGCGCGCCTTCCTGATAGTTGAAAGCGGAGAATTCTTATCGAATGTAAACCGGTTTTTCCTGCCGGGTGTCTGACCGTTTCCATGGGCCTATTCCGAAAGCAATGCAGTCTAACAAAGCGTCTCAACCAGGACTGTATCTAACGCTGTGGTGGTGGTGAATTGTAGCAACAGGCGGGTTTAGCCTGGCGATCAAGGCCAGCAATTGCACTCAGCTGCTCTCAAATGCCCAAATAGCACTCGATGTCACCTTTAAACCCGGTATGAAACAATGTGCAATCACTTATCGCCGATGCATTCACTTGAGCGCCGATGAAACAATATGCGATCGCTTATCACTGACACATTCGCTCTCGTATTCTAGGCATAGCGAATCTGTGTTCTTTCCACAAATGCGCATTGGTGTCAGCGATGACGCACATTGGGCTTGCTCCGCCCTAACCGGCGAATCCACTAGAGAAACCACCAGTGATGTCACCGGTCAAGACAAGGTCGAAACCACCATCAGCGAACCGATGGACATTGAGTAATTATTTCAAGTGATGTACATATGCATAATTATACATGCTCTGACAGTGCAAAATTCGAAGATTGTACATAATAATAATCTCTAACAATTCGACGTCACATAAACATATCAGCTTCACCACCGTACGGTGTACGGTATCCCTTCTGAAAATTACTACGGTTCGTGAGCGTTCCTTTACACAAACAATGCTTAGCACTATGTAGCGCTCAACTGGAGCTGTTGCTGACAAATGTTTTCGCCGCTGAACAATTTTTCTGTTGATAGTCGGTGCTTGTGTTGTGATTTCTGTTTTACTTGTGCCCGTAATTTACACGCCTGCCTTTCCGTATGCAGTACTGTGCACCATGAGCATGTGCCTGACAGAGCTCGTACTCTCACCTTTAGCTCGCGCAGAACATCAATTCGTATTCGCTTGTTGCGTAACACTGATATGCTCCATTTTGTCCACTGGCTGCACTACACCTATCGTAATAGGTGTCGAGTCATGGACCTTTCTTAACATGTCACTCGCTTCCCCTTGTCTGCAAAATCACACCGAGAGATCGTCCACCCGTGCAAAAATCCCGCAGCTGAATGTTAGAGCTATTTTTAGCAACCTTACACCGAATTTGTTTACTCGTTTAGTAAGAGAAATTCCTTGCTTATTGTTTATTGTAATTTTTTTTATTTAATGAATGCGGTAACCTCGGTCGTTGCTGACAAACAGTAATGAATAATCGTACTGTATTCAACAACTTTTTTATTGCACTGGGGAAGTCCTACTTTTATTTTATTTATTTTTTGATGGTGGCAAATATGGACGTTCTAGGAATCCAATCGACAGTACCGCAGAAAATCACGCAGCTCCAGTTTTTTGCTATCGCTGGTTAAACTGTGAATAGTCCCTCTGAGAATTCTTGTTAGCCTTCAGTTTCGCAAATATACACAGGCGCTGGCTCATGGACAATAAGTTGGCTAAGCCGCACCACTGCAATTTCTACATGAGGATGGCTTTTATTTAAACAAACATCTATGCCACAGGGCAAGCAGCGAAAAAAAAGGTACAATTCCAGAGCAAATTCATAATTCTCAGGGTCGGCTTCCGTTTTTGATTACTCGCGTCTCGCCCCTTTTAACGCTCCCTTTCAATGTTTCTTTCAGCATTGTGATGGGTGAAATTGAATGAATGAATGAATTAATGAATGGTTTCATGTTCTCTATTTCGACGTTTACATTGTCACTAAAGAAGTTACAAGTTCCGCAGAAATTTGCAAGCTGGAGGTGGACTAATGCGAGGGATAGTCAGACAGGCGAAGCTGCCATCCATTGGAATGCAGAATGAATTAAGGTACAAATGAAGTCCGTTTGAGGACTTTTAGAAAACACTTGCAAACTTTCCAAAAACCTGCGTAAGATTAGACGAGGTCCGAAAGAAGAAAAAAGTAGGGAGGGAAACAGAGCAGTAGGCGCTTTCATGTGACATGAGTGTTTGTTGCAGCCTGCTTCGTTCGTTTTTTTTTTTCACGTAATTCGTTAGATCGGGACTTCGCGACTACAATACGCTGCATACTCCAATTCGTGAGGCACTAGATCACATGAAACGGTGATCATTTGACCTCGAAATTTGCACTTGGAGAATAACGACGAATACGCAGTATTTCAATGATTAGTAGGCAGCCTCTAATTTCGTTCCTGCAGACCGTGGTATACTTCGACAGCTGAAAAAATGCCATGAAAAATGAGGAACAAATCACGAGGCATATACAAGTGCAACGAGAAACAAGACGTACAAATCAGCGAAGAAAAGAAAAAGAAAAACTGTGGGAACTGTACAAACTTGGCTGAGCTCATACAGAGCGATGCATAAAGACGCGAAGGTTCCCTTTATAGAAAAATCATAGCATGTCGTAAAATACGATGACTATTATCTATAGGATGTGAAATAGCGATTCGAAACCGTCCTTGCCCAGCACCATTCTTTTGGCTGTTTTGACTTCGTTTTATTGCTTGTGCTGTACGCTCGAAAAAGATAGAGAGAGAGAGAATCAATCGTAGTATTACAAAAATGTTGGTAAATCTTACCACATAAGTTGCCATTTGTGGGACTTTAGAAACGTCAATACTTAACTAACTAGAAGACTGATTAGGCAATCTGGTTAGGCAATAAAATGCAGAGAAAGATGCAGCGAGAAGGCAGTATTTTCGGCGCGAACTGCTTGCTACCGTAAAAAACAAATGACATAGAAAAGTGTAATTTACAGATAGCGCGCATTAGGAAATCTTATGGTGCTATGATTTACAAAATTCAGTGCATGTGACAGTCTGTTGGGAGCATCGATGTCTTGAAGGTCGAGAAATGCTCGTATCTTGTTTGTTACTAACAAAAATGCTACTAATCACTAAAAAACTCATGTTACAAGCTTATGTTACACTTTATGCCGACGGGCATACTGGCGCCAATAAAAAAATAATAAAACGACAACCTGATATTATCTTTTCATATTACTAAGTGTCAAATTGATTTAAAACGGTAGTGCGTTATACTGAATCACAGCGGTGGCAAATAAGCAGTGGCGAACATGGAAACACGAGGACACGACATTGTTTATTTCTAACGATTCTCGATTCTAGTGACTTCAACTGCAGCACGCCACTGTAAGTCAGTGCCTCTAGTTGGCTACTTACATTGAGCGCTGGTGCCGGTGGCAAATGACTTGTGTCGGCGACGATGACGCTGGTCGAACAGGCAGAGACGTTCGCAGACAGCTGTTCAATGATGGCAGCGATCACTGACTGACTGTTCGAAGCTTGCGGGCCGAAGTGGATTAGTTCCGGTGGTGCTGCTTCGGTTGGCACCGCAGTTAGTGAGCAGCGTGCGACACCTTTTTTTCGCCCTATCCGGTTGTTCTCTAGACGCGCACAGCACCCACGCTCTCTGCCAAGGGCATTAGGTGCTCCTTTCGAATTGGAAATAAAAAAATAAAATAAAGCGAAGGTCCTTCTGCTCCCCCCTCGACAGTACTTGTGCTTTTATTATTGGCAACCACGACCCCGCAAACCGAAACTGACCGAACAACGGCCCAGCGCCGACAAGCCCGAGCTTGAAGTGAAAGTCGCCTGTAGCTGAAAGTATTTCGCCGATCTACCCCGATGATGGGAAGGGGGGATATGGGGAGGGGGGTGCGCGGGAGGGTGTCGCGGGAGGCTCACGTTGATTGGTTGAACGCTAGTGACTCGTCATTCGCTGAGGGAAGCGTCTTTCTTCTTTTTTGCCCCCTCCGCGTCTTCCACGGTTCATCTCCACCCAATGTCCCTCCCCTTCCGCTATACCGTCTCCCTTGCTTTCCCTACTTTCCCGAAGCAATCCTAGCTGCGCACCAGTGCGCCTTTGTCTGACGTCGCCATCTGCCGTGAAGTCACCGAACTACGCGGAAACTGCCAAGACTGATGGATGTATACGCTCTCAAAGAGAGCGAGCAGAAGGCGCCTTTCCTTGTGCGCGGGAAATTTGAGCGATAGAGGCGGCCATGTTGTTGTGCCCACGTAAAAGCTATTTTCATCACAGTCCTCGGCTACGGCTGTTGTTCCTTAACCCTCCTAATTTACTGGTCGATGCGTCAATTGCGCTCTTCGTCGTCGCGCTCGAAATGTCACAAAATAACTCCTGACTAATTCACCCGTTGATGTTAAAGGAATGCACTGGTTGATATGAGTAATGGCCGCAGGTACATTACCTTTATTATTGTTCTCGATCATGATCGACCAATACTATTTTTCGTGTGAAGCTTTTCGCTGGTCACAAGCGGCGTGCATTTTCATGCGCTAGCCGCAGCCCCAGTCAAAACAAACATTCTGAAATCGATTTCAAGCATGTCAGCACGAAATTTTATGCGTGCCCGATATCCCGATATCCTACTTTATCGTGTCTTGTCAAATAATCAGGGACTCCAGAACGTTTTTGGGAGTGGGGGGGGGGGGGGCAAGTATTGTCTTTGTATGTTGGGATTATTTTTTTCAATATGTGTCAATTCTTATTTTGCATTACATTTTATTTTGCATTAATTAGCGTAATTTTAATGACATCAATTATTAATGCTTTCATTCATTTTATCAGTATTAAATTTCACATATTTGCATCCTCGCTTATTCTGTATTGGTATATACACTTTAAAGATGGTTGGAAATTTCAGAAGTACTGAAAACCTGCGCAGACCGCGCAAATGACAAAACAGGTTCGAAAGCTGCGAAAAATTATTTTTAATGTTTCTGCATTCTCTCACGCAGTGAAGCAAATGTGAACTGATATAAATACACAAATGTGATACAAGTAGGCAAGAAAGTAGGCACTAGGTACAAAGCTATTATCGCAAACTGACGAGCTTCATGGCTGGCATGACAAGAGGGCGTTGGGTAGGAGAGGTTGTTAAAGGGGGCCGTTCTGCCGTTCTAGACACGAACTCTTTCATAACGGCATCCAAGTGCAGTTCCGCAGCTCTCTTCTTGTGCACGTGGAGGCGAAGGTGTGTCAGCCTCCTCTGCGTCATTCGATTGCGCAACAATGTTTTTACTCGCCTCAGAGCACTGAAAGATCGCACTCCTGAAGCAGCTGACGCAGGCACAGAAAACACAAGTTGCAGGTACCGGACAACCTGGTCTATCATCTTACGCATATCTGCAGACTTCCCCTGCAGAATTTGTAAAATGCGTTTACTTGCGGCCGGACCTTCGTCACGCAGGAGCGTTGGGAGAAGCACGAGTTGGGCTGAAAGCCTGCTGATGTCAAAATCTGCGACGTGTGCTCCTAAAAACTCCTTTAGGTCGTTTGGCGCGAAGTTTCGACATTCAGCCGCGTCAGTCAAAATGCGCTCGAGGCTAATCAGCCGCTCCATGCTAAGCTGTCCAAATCGCCGTCGGATCTCGCTGGCAATACGACCGATAGCGACTTGCCGTAAAGCGCTGCAGGATCATCAGGCTTGTATGTGAATTGAAGCCTTCTGGGCAGCTGCGAAACTCTGGGCACACGAGGTTCCTTTAGACCTAACTCTGTTGCTCTTGAGTTCGCTGCTTCTTTTGCTCCTGCAGCGCGGTAAACTGGGCGTTGAAGCATCCTCGCAAATTCCTCGCGTGGGCCAAACAGGGCTATATAGAAAGGTTGACACCCAATAAAGTTCCGACCTTCTTTAACACTTTCTCATATCCGTTCATGGTTGTCTTGCTGGTGCCACTGAGAGAGCTTTGAACTTGTACCAGTGCCTGCAAAGTCACCTGCACCCTTTCATATAGTGCACCCTTTCATAGCTCTCAACAGCCTGTCCATTCATTTTACTCTTACTATCCACCTCGTTGGACCCAGTGGTAGCAGTATAGTGTGTTTGGCCTGGAACAATCCTGTTCACACGCATCATTACCCGGAAGAAGTACAACGCTCGAATAAACAGTCTTCCTCTTATTCGATTCCAGGATTGCATTGAAAACCTACTTTACAATGTTCAGAGCGTCGCCGACGACATCGAGCTTGCTTTCGACCTGGTACCCTGGTGGTTCATTATTTCAGGTTTGTATTCTGCGGTTCTTAGGAATTTGCGTGTCAGGAGTAGTCTTTTCTTTCTTGTTAGGGGGTAGTCTATGAGCTTGTTATCGATATTTTGTGCAGGTTTTCCGCATTTGCAAGAGTTGAGGTCAGTTTTGTTGGATCTTGAGAGGTAGTTTGGAAATATACAGTGTCCAGTAATTGCCTCGCTTGTGTATTATTTTATAGGGAAGTGCGGTGGCATGAGGGAAACGCTTCTTATCCATTGATGTGTATCTCCCTCTCCATGTGCAATTAAGTCAATATTCTGCCAATTCTTTGTGCATATGTTTGCGTAGTTGTGATTTAATTAACAAGTTTGGCTACTGGTATGTTGAGTGGAGTGCCTTAATTTGTAGCTTCTTAACCGGCCATCGTGCCACCGTTGTATGCCCAGTTGATCAACGACCTTCGGGAAAGCATTGGGCCACACAACCACCAGTTTGAATTTAACTGTAGCTTTTGTAAACAAAATAGACGATCAGATAGTGGGGTGGCTCTGCAGACCCCTCTGGAAAAATATCGGGGGGGGGGGGGGGGCGACCGCCCCCCTGCCCCCCGGTTCCGGAGTCCCTGCAAATGATTGCAAATGTCGCCGGTGGCCGACGTGATTGCCGCGACCAGGCATTCTGAAGCAATCGCATTCGCTATCACTTACGTGTGATTTCGCGTCTGGGCATCGGACACGTCGCACGCCGTTTGTTGCGCTGTGCAAAGTGAGGTGCCCAGTGAGCGTCCTGTGCAGAGTCGCGCGAAATCTTGCAAAAGTAATCGTATTCCCGAATGCAACTATATATTTTCAAGCTGGTAACGCAGAAATGGGCCGACTACGCCGAGCGCGCGTCTCCCACGCCGGCCGCTGCGATGCTGGTAGCATTAAGACCGTGTATCATTGCGCGCAAAACGACATGGACACAAGAGGGAACACGTATAACACACACGAAGCGCAAACTATCAACAGATTTATTGCGAGAAGACGTGACCTTTTTATACCTTGCCACAGGCAGCACAGCGCATGACACCAAGGGCGGAACCACACCGACACAAAAAATCAACACGCGCGTGACGTGCTATTCAAATACGCTATTTCCTTAGCTGATAGGGTGATAGATGCCATGCTAATACATTTATCTTTTAAAGTTGTGATGCAGTGGGCCTCAATAATGAGTCGTGTCATCTCATTGTTCGACTTTTCAATGATCATGCACTCTTTGAAGATTGGTCTACAGCCGCATTCATCACAATGAAGTGCCAGCCACCCTCCCGTCTTGTTATTTACGTTGTTAGCATGCTCGCGGAGCCGGTCGTTGATGCAACGACCCGTTTGTCCGACATAAAAACGCTTACATGATAAAGGTATCTTATATACTACGCCGACACTGCATTTCACCCATTCGTTTTGGTGATTCTTGCCACATGCTTTCTTTTCTTTCTTGTTCGGGTTAGTAATTTTGCAAATTTTTCCAAGCTTATTCGGCGCGGAAAACACGACTCGAACGTTAGCTTTTTGGCCGATCTTCTTGATGTTGTGTGACACTTTATGGATAGATATGGGATTACAGTGAACTTTCTTTTTTCTTTCTCCATCTCTTGAGAGGTGGGGACCACGGTGGAGCCAGATGCCCTGATATTCTTAAGTTGCTTCTCCGCTACGGACACTAACAGGTGCCTCGGGTAACCTGCTTCTAAAAGGCGTGAAGTTTGCTGGCCCAAACTTCGGCTCGTCATGTGTGGGCAAGACTTTTCCAGGGCGTTTTTTAGGCAGAGATTGGCGATTGCCCTTTTTATTAGTTTTGAATGGGCTGATTTGAACGGGAGGAGGGGTTTGTTTGCTCGTGGTTCATAGCTGCAGCACACGTGGTTTTCTTTAAAAGCGAACCTGACATCGAGAAAACGAATGTTGTCTTCAGTTGGAAGTTCATGGGTGATTTGCAATGGATACAGGAATTTCTCTGCGATACCAAGAACTTTTGCGGATTCTCGGCTAAAATCTGTCGGGTCACACTCTAAAAGAAATAAAAAATCGTCTACGAATCGGAACCCTTTAACCACCTTAGTGGGTCGAAGTTCAGTGACTAACGACTTGTCAAGCTGTGATAAAAATAAATTGCTTAGGACTGGTGCTATGCAAGAACCTATGCAGATGCCTTTTGTCTGTAGGTAGTATCTGTCCTCCCATTTGATGAAGGTGGATTTGAGATAAAACTGGAGAAGTTCCAGAAATTGTTCATTTGAAATACCGGACTCATTCTGAAAAGCAACCCCTCCAAATGCGTCAATAGCGTGGTCCACGCATCTTAACAAACCTTTATGTGGTAAACTGTAGTATAGGTCGGTGATGTCAACAGAAAAACCTTTAAGATTTTTCGCTGGGTGTGAGTTAATGAACCGTAACACCTCGTTGGAGTTCTTAATGAGCAACGGGTCGTCAACTGGTAATGGTTCCAGTTTTTTCTGCAAGAACCTGGCCATTGCCTTCTGCCATGTGTCGTGCTCAGACACAATGACCCTAAGAGGGGCGTCTACTTTGTGGGTTTTAACTGTGAAGAAAACTTCAAGATGGATCTTGCAACTCTTATCTATGCTTTTCTTTAGCTGTGCAAGGTTAAGCCGCGAACATATTTTCTTAGCTTCGCTTTTTTGTTTCTGCATGGAAATTCCTTCGTGACTCTTAAAAGACTTTTCGATGGCTTGTCTGGCCTTTTCACTGAAGGTGCCGGAGGTTAAAACTGCGAATCCCCCTTCTTTATCGGCCTGCAGCACACATAATTCATTATCTACTAAGTACCGCACCACGCGTTTTACAGGAAGCGAAGGGGCTGTCTGCTTACATCGGTTTAGAATGTCCACACCTTGGGAAATGCAGTTCCGGGCTTCGTCATCGGGAGCAAAATGGGAAACCTGCCGGACGTAGGAAAGCAGATAAAGAAGGGGGATTCGCAGTTTTAACCTCCGGCACCTTCAGTGAAAAGGCCAGACAAGCCATCGAAAAGTCTTTTAAGAGTCACGAAGGAATTTCCATGCAGAAACAAAAAAGCGAAGCTAAGAAAATATGTTCGCGGCTTAACCTTGCACAGCTAAAGAAAAGCATAGATAAGAGTTGCAAGATCCATCTTGAAGTTTTCTTCACAGTTAAAACCCACAAAGTAGACGCCCCTCTTAGGGTCATTGTGTCTGAGCACGACACATGGCAGAAGGCAATGCCCAGGTTCTTGCAGAAAAAAACTGGAACTTTTACCAGTTGACGACCCGTTGCTCATTAAGAACTCCAACAAGGTGTTACGGTTCATTAACTCACACACAGCGAAAAATCTTAAAGGTTTTTCTGTTGACATCACCGACCTATACTACAGTTTACCACATAAAGGTTTGTTAAGATGCGTGGACCACGCTATTGACGCATTTGGAGGGGTTGCTTTTCAGAATGAGTCCGGTATTTCAAATGAACAATTTCTGGAACTTCTCCAGCTTTATCTCAAATCCACCTTCATCAAATGGGAGGACAGATACTACCTACAGACAAAAGGCATCTGCATAGGTTCTTGCATAGCACCAGTCCTAAGCAATTTATTTTTATCACAGCTTGACAAGTCGTTAGTCACTGAACTTCGACCCACTAAGGTGGTTAAAGGGTTCCGATTCGTAGACGATTTTTTATTTCTTTTAGAGTGTGACCCGACAGATTTTAGCCGAGAATCCGCAAAAGTTCTTGGTATCGCAGAGAAATGCCTGTATCCATTGCACATCACCCATGAACTTCCAACTGAAGACGACATTCGTTTTCTGGATGTCAGGTTCGCTTTTAAAGAAAACCACGTGTGCTGGAGCTATGAACCCCGAGCAAACAAACCCTTCCTCCCGTTCAAATCAGCCCATTCAAAACTAATAAAAAGGGCAATCGCCAATCTCTGCCTAAAAAACGCCCTGGAAAAGTCTTGCCCACACATGACGAGCCGAAGTTTGGACCAGCAAACTTCACGCCTTTTAGAAGCAGGTTACCCGAGGCACCTGTTAGTGTCCGTAGCGGAGAAGCAACTTAAGAATATCAGGGCATCTGGCTCCACCGTGGTCCCCACCTCTCAAGAGATGGAGAAAGAAAAAAGAAAGTTCACTGTAATCCCATACATCCATAAAGTGTCACACAACATCAAGAAGATCGGCCAAAAAGCTAACGTTCGAGTCGTGTTTTCCGCGCCGAATAAGCTTGGAAAAATTTGCAAAATTACTAACCCGAACAAGAAAGAAAAGAAAGCATGTGGCAAGAATCACCAAAACGAATGGGTGAAATGCAGTGTCGGCGTAGTATATAAGATACCTTTATCATGTAAGCGTTTTTATGTCGGACAAACGGGCCGTTGCATCAACGACCGTCTCCGCGAGCATGCTAACAACGTAAATAACAAGACGGGAGGGTGGCTGGCACTTCATTGTGATGAATGCGGCTGTAGACCAATCTTCAAAGAGTGCATGATCATTGAAAAGTCGAACAATGAGATGACACGACTCATTATTGAGGCCCACTGCATCACAACTTTAAAAGATAAATGTATTAGCATGGCATCTATCACCCTATCAGCTAAGGAAATAGCGTATTTGAATAGCACGTCACGCGCGTGTTGATTTTTTGTGTCGGTGTGGTTCCGCCCTTGGTGTCATGCGCTGTGCTGCCTGTGGCAAGGTATAAAAAGGTCACGTCTTCTCGCAATAAATCTGTTGATACTTTGCGCTTCGTGTGTGTTATACGTGTTCCCTCTTGTGTCCATGTCGTTTTGCGCGCAATGATACACGGTCTTAATGGAAAACCAACAAGCCCAAGTGAAAACCCTGCTGGTAGCATGTTTACGTTTATCCCGCGGCTCCATGCCCGCGGCTAGCTGTTCGATTTTGCAAACTTCGGGCAACTTCGGGTTCTCTTGGGATCCCAGCCCACGTGACTTCCTATCAGAACCGTAACTAGCTGGCTGCCGTCTGGCTGCCAGAACTCCGAAAATCGAAGAAGCCCACTGCTGGTTCATAGCCTCGTATACATATAGGAGGCTATGGCTGGTTACACGGAGCGTTCGCTTGCCAAGGCTGGCTGCGTGACGTAATGCTCCCTCCTTCCTCCATGGTCGGACCCATATATTGCCACGCGCCTTCAAAAGGGGGCTGACGACGTTTATTGAGAGCAGCTGGGCTCTGGAGAAAACGGCGGCGAGAGCGAACTATCGAGCGGCGTGGTTAGCACGCGCACTTCTTTCTTCTTGCGCCTCTGCGCTTGCCCTATTCCCACTACTACAGGTGACATTTCCCCCCTTCTTTGGAAAGAGCATCGGCTCGATGCTCAAGAAGTGGTGTGCGAAAGGAAAAAAACAACAAAAAACAAAACACGCTCAATGAAGTTGCTCGCTCACAGAACACAGTGAGAGCTACAGCAGCGCAGCTAGAAACAATTCTCTACCTCTCTAGAGACAGAGAGGTAAGTGCATTAGGTGAAAATGGGAGCGTAAAAATCATGAACGCGCAACGTAGGGCTTCATGCGTACGACGTGAACTACGTCAGGGCTAGGTGGTTGTCGACGCCGTGTTTGCGCCGCACTGTCTGGAACGACTTCACAGTTCACGTCTCTAAGGCGGCACAGCACTTTGTATGGGCCAAAATACCGGCTGAGCAACTTTTCACAAAGGCCACGGCGGCGAACAGGGGTGCATAACACTTGGTCTCCGGGACTGTAGCGCCCTTGCCGGTGACGGATGTTATAGCGCCGTGCATCTGCGTGTTGCTGCTCACTGATGTGCAGCCGCGCGAGCTGGCGAGCCTCCTCAGCGCGCTGAGCAAATTCTTCGGCGTCAGTAGTTAGGTGCTCGGCATCGTGGCTGTTCTCCTTTTTGACAAAGTTCCCGCAGGGGCGTCTGCGTAAGCAGGCGTTTGGTGTGTTGCGACACCACGGACCCGAGCACATGAGGGTTGGACCCTCCCGCGTGTAGCCGTGCGCGGCTTAGCCGTGTCTGGGGAAAGGGGGATCCTGGGGGTTGAGCTGATGCTGGGTGTTCGGACCTTTAAGGCCCCCCGGCGGAGGCAACACACCTCTTCGGCCTCTGCTTCACACAAACGGCACCTCCAGATTGACCCACCTGGAGGAAATCGGCAGTCGCCTTTTCCTGTCCCCCTCTTCAGTCTTTTGTCTTTCTCTTTCACTTTTCCATCTTTCCTGTCTTCTAGTCACTTCTCCTCACTTCCGAATTTCTGGGCGGCAAGGGTTAACCTGGTGTAGCTGTCCAACCTTGGGTATTTTATATTAGGTTATAGCGGCGATGCATGGCTGCCGTCTACAGGTATTCCAACCTTGTAGCGTCCCCTTGTTGGGCTCGGTGGTGGGTGGCTACCATCGCCGCCGAATTTTTCATTTTTACATGGCAACCACTTTTCCCCCGCTACTTGATCGCTCCCTGAAAAGGGGGCGCACCGATGAAACTTTCAATTTTTTTATGAAACCGCAACAGTCTTTTCCGAAGTACCACGTTGTACACAGCCAGCATGAAACTAGGACAGTCCGAATGATCTCGCCATTTCTTGTAGCAAAATCTCTCACCGAAGCAATTGGCCCAGGCTATAAAGTAACAAAGATGGGAAGCGGCGACCTTCTTCTCGAAGTCCGTGACAAACCACAGTATGACAAACTCTCGAAGCTTGTGGCATTTGGAGATATTCCTGTATCAGTAGGCCCACACAGATCCTTGAACACTGTCCGCGGTGTCGTCTCTGAAGATGACCTACTCGATCTTAGTGAGAGTGAGCTACTTGAGGGGTGGCAAGACCAGAATGTAGTAAAAGTTCAAAGAATAACCATCAGGCGCGACAATAAGCAAATCCCGACAAAACACATAATCATTACCTTTGGAACAAGTAACCTACCAGACTCAATCGAAACTGGATACTGCAAACTCCGTGTAAGGCCATACATCCCGAATCTGCGCCGATGCTTCAAGTGTCAGCGTTTCGGGCATGGTTCGCAAACCTGCCGAGGGCGCACAACTTGTGCAAAATGTGCATCCAATGAGCACTTATCTGACACCTGTACTTTCACCACCCACTGTGCTAACTGTGACGGAGATCACCCCGCTTACTCCCGTTCATGCCCCTCTTGGAAAAAAGAAAAACAAATCATTGAACTCAAAATTAAATTTAATCTATCCTTCCAAGAGGCACGCAAACGCTTCTCTATACAAAATCAGTCTAGTCCGTCCTACACCGATGTGGCGCGCCGGGGGGCAACGTCACATCATTCGGTGGCCTCCCAAGTCACACGGAGTGTGACAGTGGTAACGCCGTCAGCCCCCCCCCCCCCCGGCTGGAGCAGGCAGTGCTGCTCCGCCCCCTGCCAAGGAGGGCCAGCAGACCCGCGGGTCTGCCGGACCCAGGGCCACTGCCCGTGCAGATAGGCCCGAAACTCCCGCGAACGTGTCCGCTCAGCGGGCACTATCCACCACCTCAGACGAGGTGATGGATACAAGCAAACCACCGGCGTCTCAGACGCCCAAAGAACGGCGCAGCTCCCTCGAGCGCGTCGGGAAGAAAGGCAAAACCCCCATCACGGGGCCTGGAAAGGCCTCGTGAGCTAGCCTAATGTATATTTCTTAGACACACAGCACAAAACACACATAAAATGGATACACAGATTCTACAGTGGAATGCTATAGGGGTTTACTCCCCAATCTAGATGACATTAAGGAACTCCTACATAAGTACAATCCAAGGGTGCTGTGTGTCCAAGAAACACATCTCAATCCTTCACACACGAACTTTCTCCGGCAGTATGCCATTTACCGAAAAGACCGCAACGACGCCCTTGCCTCGTCGGGCGGTGTGGCCATAGTAGTAGATAAAGGTGTTGCTTGCCGGCAAATACAGCTTAAAACGCCTCTAGAGGCAGTTGCTGTCCGTGCAGTACTCTTTAATAAGATGGTCACAATTGCCTCTTTATACATCCCCTCGAACTACCACCTGTCAAAAACAGAATTTCACACTTTTATCTATGAACTGCCCGAGCCTTATATTGTCGTGGGCGATTTTAATGCGCACAACACCCTTTGGGGAGATTGTCGCTGTGATGCTAGAGGGCGCTTAGTAGAAAACTTCCTCCTCTCTACAGATGCATGCTTACTAAATAAAAAAGAGCCTACATTTTATAGCGTGGCAAACAAAACATTCTCATCAATCGATTTAAGCATGGCTTCTAGTACACTCTTGCCGTATCTAGAGTGGAACGTTATTGAGAATCCATATGGGAGTGACCATTTTCCGATTGTCATAAAATTAACAAAAGCTGATGACTGCTCTCCACGTGTCCCCCATTGGAAACTCGAGTCAGCCGACTGGAAGCGCTATAAAGAACTCACGCGTATGAACTGGGAAGACATCTCTGCACTTCCTATCGATGACGCAGTGGCATATTTGACTGCGTTTATTGTTTATGCGGCATCACTATGTATCCCTGAATCGAATGGATCGCCCTCCAAACGACGTGTTCCCTGGTGGAATGAGGAGTGCAAGGAAGCTCGCAGAAATCAAAATAAGCCCTGGAGTCACTTTCGTGATTCTCCAACTACCGAGAACTTGATCAGGTTCAAGAAAATAAAGTCGGAAGGTAGAAGAACTCGCCGCCATGCCAAAAGGGAAAGCTGGCAGAGATACATCTCTAGCATAAATTCTTATACAGATGAACGAAAAGCCTAGAACAGGGTAAATAAGATAAAAGGTCGTGACACTCATCCTCTACCATTAGTGCATACACAAGGAGACACTCTTGAGGACCAAGCTGATTCTCTAGGGGAACATTTTGAGTACATTTCTAGTTCATCCCATTACTCAGATACATTCCTGAGATACGAGCAACAAGCGGAGCGGCTGCCTCTGGATCGCAAAGGAAAAAGAAATGAGTCTTACAACCGTCCCTTTAACATGGCGGAATTCCAGGCTGCACTAAATTGCTGTAATAAATCGGCCCCTGGAAACGATCGAATAGTTTACGAGATGATCAAACTATTACACCCCGAAGCACACAAAACACTCCTATCACTTTTCAATGCCATATTCGCTGCCAGCTATATTCCGTCCGCCTGGAAGGAGGCAAAATAATTCCTATTCTCAAAGAGGGCAAGGACCCGGACTTCAGTCAGCAGTTATAGGCCCATAGCTCTAACAAGTTGCCTATGCAAACTTTTTGAGAAAATGACTAACCGGCGCCTGATCCATTTTCTTGAAAGCAACAAAACACTAGACCCCTTGCAGTGCGGCTTCAGGGAACATAGATCCACAACAGATCACCTTGTCCGCATCGAAACAAATATCCGTGACGCCTTTGTGCACAAGCAGTTTTTCTTATCGGTATTTTTAGATACGGAGAAAGCATATGATACCACTTGGCGTTTCGGAATACTTCGTGATCTGGCAGGAATGGGCGTCCGAGGAAACTTGCTGAACGTAATTCAAAGTTATCTCTCTAACTGCACATTCCGTGTTCGGATTGGTAATGTCCTGTCTCGTCAATTTACTCAGGAGACTGGCGTACCACAGGGTGGAGTGCTAAGCTGTACTCTATTTGTTGTAAAAATGAACTCGCTCCATACTATCATACCACGGACAATGTTTTATTCTGTATATGTGGATGACATCCAAATAGGTTACAAATCGTGTAATCTTAGTATATGTGAGCGACAAGTACAGCTTGGTTTGAATAAATTGTCTAAGTGGGCGGACAAAAACGGTTTTAAACTAAACCCCCAAAAAAGCACGTGTATCCTCTTCTCGAAGAAGAGAGGTGTAATACCGAATCCCGTTATTGAGCTCAATGGAGAACGACTATCCGTTAGCTATGAACATAAATTTTTAGGCCTCATTTTAGACTCAAAATTAACTTTTGTCCCACATTTGAAATATCTGAAAGCAAAGTGCCTGAAGACAATGAATCTGCTCAAGCTCTTGTCCCGCACATCTTGGGGAAGTGACAGAAAGTGCCTCTTGAACTTGTACAAAAGTCTCATACGGTCACGACTTGATTATGGAGCCATTGTCTATAACTCTGCTTCGCCTAGTGCTCTGAAGATGCTAGATTCCGTCCACCACTTGGGTATCCGTCTTGCTACAGGTGCGTTCAGGACTAGTCCTGTGGAAAGCCTGTACGTTTAATCCAACGAATGGTCTCTACATCACCAAAGGACCTATTTAAGTCTCTCATACGCCCTGAAGGTGAAATCAGATGTACATCATCCATGCCATTCACCTATTCGTGATTTGTCGACGGCCAGGCTGTTCCGTAACCGCCCAAACACTAGGCCTCCTCTTTCTCTCCGGCTAGAAGCACTGTCAGAAGAAACAGACGTCCCCCTTCTAGAGAATGTCCTAATGGCCCCAACTCTGCTTCCACCGCCTTGGGAGTGGCAGACTATCGAATGTGACATCTCTTTCGTAGGAATATCAAAACGAGCACCTGAGGCACATATACATTCACATTTCCTTGAGCTTCAGGAGAAGTACTCCTGTGCTGAATTTTATACAGACGCTTCGAAGTCTCCTGCTGGTGTTGCTTACGCAGCTCTAGGACCATCGTTTTCACTATCCGGTACACTTAATCCATATAGCAGTATTTTTACGGCCGAAGCATACGCGATCATTTCTGCAGTAAAACACATAATGCAAACGAATCTCACTAGGGCTATTGTATTCACGGACTCATTGAGCGTAGTCCGAGCCCTAATGAGCTTACGAAAACATAAAAACACTGTCTTTAACGAACTCTTTGCATTGCTATGCTCAGCTTATATAGGGAAACAAGTCATCATCCTATGCTGGGTACCTGGACACAGTGGCATAAAAGGTAACGAAGATGCTGACGAGAGCGCTACCTCAGTATATAGCTTTGAGCGACACTGACATAAGCATACCGATCCCAACCACAGACATTAAACCATACTTGCGGCATAAGCTGAAGAAGCACTGGCAGAAACAGTGGGATACCCAGGTATCCAATAAACTGCACTTAATCAAACCTAAATTAGAGCACTGGATATCGGAGAAAACAGCACGATACAAAGTGCTCCTTTGTCGATTAAGAATAGGTCACACCTTCGGCACCCACTCTTACCTACTGACTGGAAGTGATCCTCCGTCATGTCGAAGGTGTGGCGACAGGCTTACAGTTCTCCATGTCCTTATTCAGTGCAGGGAAATAGAAAGGGAGCGTAAAAAGTACTTTCATTTTGCATATCTCCAGCATATTCCACTTCACCCAGTATTCTTACTAAGCAACGAACCGCTTTTTAACTTGAAAACAGTTTTTAGCTTTTTAGATGAAGTTAATGTCCTAGAAATTATTTGGCCGGGTCATGTGTAGCACAGCCTCGCCTTCGAGGCTGTAGCTGCAGTGACATTAGCCTTTATAGAACATACCTCTGAGCTCTCTAGTTCAAGAGTCCTGTGGAGGCTTTATCGTAGTGAAACTTTCATGCATCTTTTACTTTATCATGAATCATTGTCATATTTTACGCAGTTTACAGCGACCCGTTCTTAGGCCTCTTTACAGCCACATTACTTTTACATTTATAACTCAATTTAATCACTTCGTTCATAATACATAAAGAATTCCTTACCATTTGTCATGGCGCTCTTTGGCCATAGCTGACCCTTGCGCCATTAAACGCCACACATCAATCTTTTTGACAAAGTAAAAATTAATAATAAGCTATTCAAATGGGATGTTGGAAGTGACACGATGGTCCCATTACACACTGAATGACACGCTTTTTCAGAGTGCAACGATAAGGTTTCTGAAAAGAACAACACAACGCCACTGTCACCACGTACTACCAGGAACACGTTTTCTGTGATGAATGTGAATGCTAGGAGCATTCTGCCTAAATCTGACGATCTTGAGGGCCTTCTTCTTGCGTATAACCTAGACGTGACGGTGATTTCCGAGACGTGACGGTGATTTCCGAGACGTGGCTTCACGATAAGATTTCTGATGAGGACATCATACCAACCTCGCATAAAATTGTTCGCCCCGATCGGGGAGCCAGGGGTGGTGGCGTCGCAGTTGTGCTGAAGAAAAACATTGAGTACACGGTGGTACCTCACAATACCAACGTTGAAATGTTATGGATTCTTGTTCGCCTGTGCCAATATAGTGTTATAATTGGTGCAGTTTACAGACCGCCAGAAGCCGATCTTTCAGTTCTGGAAGCACTGCATGACTTCATGCATGAGCGCTGTAAACTCAATGCTAATATAATCCTGTGCGGTGATTTCAACCTGCCAAAAATTAACTGGGATCTACAGAATGCTTCGTCGTCTTGTCAGCATTCCGAGTTGATGCTTGATCTTGCTTTTTCGTTTCGTCTGAAGCAGCTTGTCGATCAGCCCACACGTGTAACACCTACTTCTAGCAGACTTCACCTTTTTTTGTTTCAGATAAAATTAGTGACTTAAGCTATGACATGTCGTATTTCCCTGGAATATCAGATCACGACATTGCATTTTTACTGGCCATATGTGGGTCTTGCGATCTAAAAGCGAAAAAGTAATTAAAACGTTTCCCGACTTTAATTGTGCTCAAGACGAGAGTATACTTGACCTTCTGGAACAAGACTTCGAAATTTTTGAGCATAAGCATGCTTCCGGAAGTTCGACAATAGATGACTTGTGGATCTATTTCAGGAATACTGTGAATGAATACATTAACAAATATGTTCCCACTAGACAAAAAAACGCAACCGTCAGAATCCTTGGATCTCGTGTGAGCTAATACAATTGAAACGCCGTGTCAAACGCCTATTACGCACGACCACTAACCGAGGTGCGATTTCACTGCAGCTGCTGCGCGAGGAATTGCGCACAAAAATAAAGCTGTCAAAGTTCAACTTTTTTAATGTCAAAATGCACAACTTTCTTATCAACGACACGAAAAAGTTCTGGCTGCACCTTACGAGGAAAAACGATACTGTTAGCAAATTGAAACTTGACGACGCAATCCCGAATTATAGCAACCGTATAGCCAATCCATTCAATGACTATTTTTCGTCTGTGTTTCTTAGCGCCACCACTCAGCCTACATCTTTGCAGAAAACGAGTTTTGCTATTCCGCATTTAGACATAAACGAAAGGGGCATTTTTTCGGCTCTACTTAAATTAGACACCAAGAAAGATATCGGTCCGGATGGTATACCAAACGTATTTCTGCATAGATATGCTGAATGGTGTGCGAAGTATTTGCATATAATTTTCAAAGAAAGCTTAAGGAAAGCGGAAATACCTTTGGAATGGAAAAGAGCGAAAGTGGTGCCAATTGATAAATCAGGTGACAA
The DNA here is from genome assembly GCF_013339745.2 of Dermacentor silvarum. NCBI lineage: Eukaryota > Metazoa > Arthropoda > Arachnida > Ixodida > Ixodidae > Dermacentor > Dermacentor silvarum. The sequence goes on along the minus strand of NC_051154.1, from coordinate 270,992,448 downwards.
ACTCAAAGTAATCAACTATAGACCGGTCTCACTGGTGTACAGTTGCAGCAAAGTCTTGGAGCACTTCGTTTTCAAGCACCTTTCTTCCTTCTTAGAGGACAACTTTTTTCCAAGCACTCAGCATGGGTTTCGGCGCGGCTTATCAACTACGACACAACTCATTCACACCACAAATGATCTAGTGGTAATACTAGACAAGGGTGGAAAGTTGATATGATTTTCCTTGACTTTGATAAAGCTTTCGACCGCGTGTCGCACGCCAATTTAATGTTCAAGGTTCGATGCATTCTAGACAACCATCAAATTGTACAGTGACTCGACACGTACCTTACACAGCGCAAGCAATTTGTTCATACAGGCAACTGGAACTCCGGATTAGTATCCGTACTCTCAGGCGTTCCCCAGGGATCGGTGCTCGGGCCACTACTTTTCTTAATTTATATCAACGATTTACAAATTAACTCTCCAGTGCGTTGTCCTTTATTTGCCGACGATTGGGTTGTATATATGCACAATGAGTCAGAAGAAGACCAACAAATACTAAACAACTTCTTAACGGCAATTAACAACTGGTGCTTAATCTGGCAAATGCGACTAAACGTTTCCAAATGTGTTCAGATGAGAGTTACACGCAAAAAGTGTCCGCTCGTCCGAACCTTTAGCATCAACAATGTTCCACTAATTGCGGTAGACCAATTTAAATATTTAGGATTAAACATAAACTCTACGCTAACCTGGAACAGTCATGTGAAATACGTAGTTTCATTGGCTTTAAAGAAACTTTACATGCTAAGGAATCGTCTAACACATTGCACTTCCAAAACTAAGCTTGTGGCATACACGACATTAGTTAGATCGTTATTGGAATACGCAGACGTCGTTTGGGATCCGCACACCAAAGGTGATATAAATTGCATTGAACGTGTCCAGAAAAAAGCGCCAAGATTCATCTTCAACGCTTATGGCAGGCATGTTTCGGTTACTAAGCTTAGGAAATTAAGCGGTCTTCCTACTTTAGAATCACGCAGGAAACTACACCGACTGCAAATGCTCTTTAATATTGCAAATCGTAGAACAAAGATGGAATTCTTCAGTTACATGCAGTATAATAGCGCAAGGCCAACGAGATGGAAACGCAGCAAAACGATTCTAATGCCACGAGTGAAAACAAACGCATATCGTTTTTCCTTTTTTCCTTGAACCATAGCCGAAAGGAACGCGCTTCTATGTGACGTAGTTGGGTTATCATCAGCCGATGCCTTCACATCTGCCATACAACCTTACTTGTGATATTTATTGACGGCGATCATGATTGTACTATTTTTTTTCCCTTGCATAGAGCCTGCATCGTAAGTGAGCCACTATTTCCCACTCCCTAGACACTTCTGTTACCTATCCTCTCTCTATCCAGATTGCTTGCGTTCGCGGAAAGGTTCCGTAAATTTAACCCTGTACCGATATATCAGTTTCTGAATAGCCATTGTTTGTTTACCTTTCCTTTATGTTTGCTTTAGATGATTTCAATTACCATCCGGAGTCTTGTTTGTTATCTTCATCCTGAAATATCTCTTCCGCGTAATGGCTTATGCCTACAGATAAATGTTGTGGTCTTTTTTTAGCGCTATTGTGCCGCGGTATTGTCGCTGAAAAGGGGGAAAGGGAGGGAAAAAAAACCTACCATTTCGTGAGAGTACGAGTTATTTGCAATACTAAAGATTGTGTACTTTTTTTTCTTTTCTTGTGCTCGCCTCCAGTTGTCATTCAGCCATAGATGCTTTCTGAGTATTTTCATACAATACTATTGTTGTTATCAATCTTGTTGACTTGAATGATTCTTATGTACATTTATTCTTTATGAAATCAATGTACCCACTCCTGCCATGGCTTCCAAAAGGCAGCCGGCAGTATCTGACAAATAAATAAATAAATTAATTAATTAATTAATAAAACCTGCTACAACGGCAAGCTTTTCGGGATCGGGTCGAACTCCTTTGGCGCAGACGACGTGCCCGAGAAACTTGAGCTCTTCATAACCGAAGTGGCACTCCTCTGGTTTAAGCGTGAGGTCAGCCGATCGGAGCTCTTCTATCACATGCCGCAGGCGATGAAGATGTTGCTCAAATGTTTCAGAAAAGGCAACTACGTCGTCAAGATACACAAGGAAAGTCTGCCACTTCAATCCAGCGAGGACAGTATCCATCATTCGCTGGAAAGTTGCTGGGGCTGAACACAAACCGAAAGGGAGCACTCGAAATTCGTAAATGCCGTCGATAGCCACAAAGGCAGTTTTCTCACGGCCTCATTCGTCTGCCTCGATCTGCCAGTATCCACTTTTCAAATCGAGTGACGAAAAGTACTGGGCACGCCGCAGTCTATCTAACGAGTCGTCTATACGAGGCAGTGGATACACGTCCTTTTTAGTTACTTTGTTGAGCTTCCGGTAGTCGACGCAAAAGCGTAGCGTTCCGTCTTTCTTTTTGACAAAAACGACCGGAGACGACCATGAGCTGTTGGAAGGTTCGATCACGCCGTCTTCGAGCATCTCTTGTACTTGCGTACGAATCGCTGCGCGTTCCTTTGCCGACACGCGGTAGGGCTGCTGGCGTATCGGGCGTGCGTCGTCGCATGTGATGATCCTGTGCCTTGTAACCGAAGTTTGGCGTACCTTAGACGAGCTTGCGAAGCATGCCCTGAATTCAAGCAAGAGCTCGTGCAGTGCTGCCTGTTTGTCGTTAGATAACTCGGAATTAATGTCGACGTTGCCCAGTGACTTGTCAACCAGCCTCACTGGTTCAGGGGCAAAACATTCAGCAACGTGTTCTATTTCTTCGGAAAACGCTATTGAGATACCGCGGAAGAGGTGTCGATGCTCGTTACTAAAGTTGGTGACTAGCAACTTAGATCGGCCATCACAAAGCTGTAGCAGACTCCTGGCCCCACAAACACCTTGTGTCAGTAGATGCGCTAAGTTACTTTCTGCGACCACTCCACCTTCGCGCATTCCACCGCACATCACTTCGACTAGAACACTGGCTCACGGAGGAAGCGTAACACTTTCGGCGGAAACACGAAGCGCGTCATCACGTCGTTTGTGTCGATTGCTTGGTCGGTTGAGAAGGTGACTACACCTCCCCGTAAGTCAATAACAGCGCCGTATTCCTGCAGGAAGTCAACTCTGAGAATGACGTCGCGGGATCATTCGCGTAGGACAAGGCAACTCGCCACGAATGTCGATCCTCGAATTCCAACTCTTGTCGTGCAGGATCCCAGTGGAGTAACGACGTGACCGCCAGCCGTACGAATCTGCGAGCCATGCCAAGGGGTAATTACTTTCTTCAGAAACGTCGTCATCTTCCCGCTTAATATAGAATAGTCCGCTCCGGTATCCACTAAAGCGTTAACCGCGTAACCGTCGATCACCACCGCTATGTCGAGCGAAAGCTGGTCATTCCGTTCAGCTGCAGTTGTTGTCGGACCGGTATCCTTCTTTACTCGCGTCGATCGGAGGTCTTCAGCGCGTCGACTGCCAGCGGCCTCGCCCCCAAAGGTCGCTGTAGTTAGTTTTCTCAACGGGGACTTGGCGACCGTCCGCTCGAATACCGCTGGGGCGATGGTGAAAATCGCCTTGGCGACGGCGAGCGCGATTGCCGCCCGGTAGGCGGTGGCATGCGTTGCTGAGCCAGATAATCCTCAATGTCCCGAGGTCGTTGGCCCAGTCGGGGTGGCGCCGAGTAGGCATAAAAGCCCCGCAACCCAAGGCATCGGTATGGGGACTGGCGGTACAAATGATCTGCCTCACCACAGTGGAAACACGGAGGACGGCGATCAGGAGTGCGCCAAACGTCTGACTCCCGAGGGGACATGCGTCGATCGTCGGCGTAATGTACCGGTTGCTCCTGCGGAAGCACAACCGGAGAAGCGGCATGGGTAAACGGTCGAGGCGTTCGTCGTTCCTCGATGTACGGCACCGGTTGGGCTGGTGGGAGTGCAACCGGATGAGCGGCCTGAACAAACAGCGGCGGGGACGAAGCAGGCTGTCGCAAGACTTCTGCGTAGGTCGCACGGTGGTGTACAGAAGGTGCAGGCGCGGTGTTAGGAAAAGGAACGTTGGACTGGAGCGCTTGGTGCACTTCATCTCTTATAACACTCGCAATGGAGCTCACCGTGGCTTGTGGGGTGCCGTAAACCTTCAGTATCTCTTCGCGCACAACGGTGCGGATGAGGCCTCGAAGGTTGTCATTGTGGCTTCCGATGGCCGTCGACATGTCCGTAGTCGCGTTCACTTGCCGCTCGTAAAAGTTAGAGCGCTGAAGCGTCTTCTCCATACTGACAGCCTCGGATAGAAATTCGGCGACAGTCTTAGGTGGATTGCGCAAAAGACCAGCGAAGAGCTGCTCCTTCACCCCTCGCATCAGGTGACGCAACTTCTTGTCCTCGGTCATTCCAGGGTCAGCTCGTGTGAAGAGGCGCGTCATATCTTCGACGAATGCGGTAACGCTTTCGTTGGGAAGCTGGACGTGGACCTGAATTGCTTGTTCGGCTCGTTCGCGGCGATCAGGACTCGCGTAGGTGTCCAGTAGATGACGGCGGAATTCGCGCCACGACGTCAGTTGCTCCTCACGGTTTTGAAACCATGTACGCGCCGTCCTCTAAGCAAAAGTAGACATTCCTACGTTTAGTCGCGTCGTCCCATTCACTGTATTCGGCGACGTGCTCGAAGTTGGTCATCCAGTCTTCGACGTTTTCGAAGACGTCGCCATGGAACGACTTCTGCACCAGTGGGTTCTGAAGCGTATACCTATTCGTCATTGCACGTTCCATACCGGTTGGGGTAGTCTGAAGCGCTGCGGTGTCTTCAGGAGGCAGCCCCCGGATACTGCGGCTGGTCCGATGGACGGGAGTATGGACTAGCACAGGGCTGGTGCTTCTGCTCCTAGGAGGAGTCTGCGACATGAGTGCGAAGTACCCAGCACTTCCACCACTTTGCCACGCGCCTTCAAAAGGGGGCTGACGACGTTTATTGAGAGCAGCTGGGCCCTGGAGAAAACGGCGGCGAGAGCGAACTATCGAGTGGGGCGGTTGATGATGATGATGATGATAACCTCAGCACATGGCTCGTACCCACTCCAGGGGATTGGCCAAGAATTGGGCACCTGAACTAATTAGATACGGTTTTTGAAACTACTGTTACAGTGCAATTTAGTAATCAGAACACACAGAATAATTTTCCTATACTGCACTTTTTATAATATAAATGTCATGCTATATCTCTAATTGTAAAAGTATGGATTTAAAATTTTATTCGTTTTGTTGATTGAATGAAACCACAAACGGCATCAAACACGTCCCTGTGGCTCAAGCCGAATACCGAGGCACCGAAAGAGAGTACTATTTCTGATGTTAAATTTACGCCTAATTTAGCAAGCGGAATTTCAAGAAGTCTTTTTCTTTGTAATTTATACCGACGACATATTAAAAAGTAGTGTTCTACGGTTTCTATTTCTAGACAGAATGGACACAGCGGCGATATCGCCAGACCAGCCCTGTGTAAATATAGATTTAATGGTGGGACACGGCAGCGTAATTTTGTGATTATTACTTTTGATTGTCTTGATGGACACCAATGTACATTCCACGGAAATCTTAGGTGCTGAAATTCAGTCCATGATGTTATTGTTTCAATTATATCTCTACGAATTGAAAAATTCCGATATCTGATCGCGGTTATTTGTGCCACCACTGGAAGGACCGATATTATTGGTCCATTCAGGGATGCTCGCGCTAATGAATCGGCCATTTCATTTAAATGCAATCCGCAGTGTCCTGGTACCCATAATAATTTTACAAGATTCAGTTGGGGGGGGGGGGGACTAATGTTAGAAACGTCTTTAGAGCTGATGAATTAGTTGAAGCTGTAAGCGCAGTACAGACAGAAAGGGAATCTGTTATAATAACCGCGCTGGATTAATTTAAAGGGAGTATACGCAGTGCAAGTATCATTGCTAAGAGCTCAGCTTCAAATACGGGAGTAAAATCTGGCAGTCTCAAGGAGAATGACCAGCCAAGCGACATCGAGAAAATGCCCACGCCCGCCTTATCGTCGTTCACAGAAGCGTCAGTGGCTATTATGTTAATTGTGTGTACTTGCGCAAGGTAATCTTGCAATATACTATTTAATAACCTGACTGAATGAAACTTAGGGTTCTGTGGGAAAATTTCATCGAATTCAATCTTTAAATTTTGATTTGAGTCATATGATGAAATAACGTCTTGTATTTTTACATTTAAACTGTCCAATTGTTTTTGTACAAAAATAATCTGTGGGGTGTGAAAACGTGGCCAATGAGCTAGAAAGAAGGAGTTTGGATCGTTTATAAATACATACTCGGATCGTCTAATTGGAAAACTGTAAAATTTTAGAAATGTTTGTATCGTTAAGATGCGGAATGTGCAGGGCAATGTTGGTAGGTGCGCTTCCTGAAAAAGAACATTGTTTGCTACAAACCTAGGGAGTCCCAGGCACAGGCGCAGGGCTTCACGCTCCAAAAGAACCAGAGGCTTAGTTTTATAAGCAGGGCTTCCTGAGAATATTACACAGCCGAATTCCAATATTGGACGCATGTACATTTTGTATATCATTATGAGAGCGTCCCTGCGTAGCCCATACTTTCGGTTGCTCAGTCTACGTAGTAAACCTAAAGCACGCTATGCCTTAGATGCTACATTTTCTATATGTGGACTCCAGTTGAGTTTTCCATCATAAATGAGACCTAAATATTTAAGAGACTCAACCTGGGGAATTGGTTCTTGATTGTAAACTATAGAGACTGAAACCGGATTCGTTAGTGGGAACAGCAATATTGCGCTTTTACTTACATTTAATGTCATGCAAATTGATTGAAGCCATACTTCAAGCATACTCAAGTATCTCTGCAATTTTTGGTATAAAGAATATATGTCGTTATCGGCCGCGAAGAATGCAATATCATCTGCATAAACGTAAACTTGCACGTCCTGATTGGCTGGAATGGAGCTCATTAATATGTTAAATAATATTGGAGATAAGACTGCTCCTTGGGGGACACCACGAGTCTGTTTGATTAGCACGCGCACTTCTTTCTTCTTGCGCCACTGCGCTTGCTCTATTCCCACTACTACAGGTGACAATATGCGTCCTGAAATATTGTGGCCATGACGTATTTCCGGCTTGCAATTAATTTAGGCACATGCAGTTTGGAAATGCATAGCCTTCCAGACCCGTTTCGGCTACCCAGAGGCAATTGGTCGCAGGGGACAAATTTTCCTACCACCTGCCTTTCGTTCAGGCCGCTGCTTCATTCTTCTTGTTTTTTGGGTGGTAGCCATCGAGCACACCTTCCAATACAAGTATGATGGCGCGCGCGCCTCACAAACATTGCACGAACATTATCCATGCAGAAAAAACCAGCACATACTCTGCATAAACAAAACCAATGCAACCCGCAACATTCCCGCAATGATTGTACATGAATCTGCCACTGTAGATGTGACGGATGTACTGTTTCCAAAAATACCACTTACATTCGCTTTCACTTAAACACACTCCTATTCAAGAATATGCTACTTGCACAGCCATGTCTCATATTTTACACATCGGCGAATCCAAGCCATAATATATAACTTGGCAACTTCATGGGGTCACAGTGCACTTTAATGAACTTGCAGAGATATTTTCCTCGGGGTGTTGTTATAAGAAATTGTGTCGGACATTAGCATAGCCAGGGCTGTGCCATGGGGGTGATCCCCACTCCATGCACAGATCATTGTGGCCCCACTCATGGAGCACCTCTCCCTAATTCCGGATCGACTTAACCATAACTGCCGAGAGGGGATAAACGCTAAAAAAATGTGGTTGATCCCTCTTATATAGGAATCGGTATAGAACACGAAAGTGAAACGTGTCTTCACAGAAGTAGTGTAATGTTTATTGCACATTGATATATAATGTCTATTGGTGTTTTGTGGCTAAAGCGCCCTTAGGCGTTGATGCACCCACGCTGACGCCTGGTGGCACGTCTCCTCCATCACGACTACCAACGTCGATGACCATGAGCAACCGTCGTGCATATGGAAGCTGCACTACGCTGCACACGCTAGCACAACGCGAAAGACGAAGCACGTAACTGACACACTAATACAACGCGCAAGACAAAGCACGTAACTGAATCGTCACCGAGTCAAATCAGCGCGTACAGCGCGTCGTAATTGCAGCCTCCGCGATCAACTTCAGAAACATTTTCAGAGCTAATTGCGGAGGCCACGCTCCGCTGTGCTGAGTACGGTGAACGCCACCTAGGTGGCGTTGGTAGTGCTTCTTGATGCCAGCGTCCCTTCGAATGCTGGCATCGAGGCGTCGTAGTGCTGAGACCACCGAAGCGTTCACTGTCGGTGCGCGTTAGTGTCATAATGCAGTACTTCTCTTTTCTGCTCGTAGGCGGCGGCACCGCCCCGAGCAAGAGCGCGGGTACACGGAGGAGTGTTAGATATATAAGGCGCGTCTGTGTAGCTCTCTGCAAATGCGTTTGTGGCGCAATGGGTTAAACGCTCGGCGATCTATCGTCGCGGACCGGAGGTCGTGGGTTCGATTTCCAAATTTTGCATGTTTGTGGAACTTTTTCTTCTGGTTTCTTTCTTTGTATTATGTTCGTGTACATTGTAAGAACGTCATATCCGTGACGGAAATACGTCAGTGAAGTCTTGGTGGACCCCGGCATAAAACACTTTCGTGTTAAAAATTCCACGCACAGACAAAGATGGGACAAGCGTGTGCATAAAACTTGAAGGCATTGCTGCTCTCCACGAGGCCTTCGTGTCGTCGAAGAGCTTCTCATTTCTGGTCCATGACCGAATGGTTGACCACGCTGCAAGAAAAGCATTCCAAAAATATTGAGACTTGCTTGGCTCGGAAATGTATAACAAGCACAACCCCTCACACACTTGCTTTTTCTTTCACTTGTCCGACTTTCATTCTGTTAATAAACTTCAGAAAAGCTTGCTGTTAGGCTAGTACACGCTGGTAAGAATGAACACAGGGCAATAAATGGGACAAGAAAGAAAGACTTACAGAACGCTGATTTGTGGACGGCAAAATATGTCAAGGACGGGGGTGCTGGGCCAGGGAAGCTAAGAAACCGCCACAACAAACAGGTGGGAAGGCAGGTAGGTGAATGCCCCCCCCCCCAAGCAAAATTGGCCGAGGGCCGACCATCGAGCGGCACTGGGCAGATCGCTGGGAGCCGATCATGTCGGCTTGAAGAGCTTGGGCCGTAAAAAAGGCCGACTTATGTTGCCGACCCCGTCGGCGCTGGCTTGGCCACGGATGCTCGCCCGGATGCGTAGGGCTGCATAATGCCGAGCACGAAATTTTTCGCTCGCCAGAGACGTCGGCTTCACGCTGGCCTGACGCTGCTGGCCGATAATATAGGATGCCCCAGCCCGCCGCCTAGTCGGCGCCCGAATAGAAGTCACCTCCTAGACGGCGCCGACATCCGCCTGGGCGAGAGGATTGGGGAGCGAAAGAATATAGGAGGTCGCTTCAACCGTCTGTGGCAGTCAGTTCAGGCAGCATTCACGGGAAGGAACCGGCAAGAGGCAAGTGCGCGTAGATGGTGACTGTTCGGGGGAGCTTTTGGCGGGAAGAGACGTTCAGTGGCTGCTTGATGGGCGCAGTTTCGCACGGTTTCTATGGCGCTGCGCTTCTTGTTCGCGAAAAATGGACATTTACAGCCTGTGGATTTTCACCTCCTACGGACGTTCACATTTACTTGTAAGTTGCACGTATTATTTATGCTATTAGAGGGTATCTTTTGTAGCGTTAATTTGGAAGGAGAGCGCGTAAGGCTACGTTTCTTTGTTTCGAGAGCTCGTCTGCGCTTTTCGATCTGGTGAAAGCGACATTATAATAGCGCGGATAAAATTTGATGTCGTGTAGTTTCTGGAGCTGCACTGAATGTGCAAGAATTTGCATGCCGAAGCTTGTCTTGCAAGCGCATTATGAGACTGTGGGGGCGTCGTGATATGCATGGAGCACCGATGTGTGCATGCAGTGCCCGTAGCGTACTACACAGGGTGTCCCAGCAATCAGGCACCAAGATTTGAAAATATGCGAATGCCCCGTAGTTTGACAGAACCCAGGTAAATTTATTTGCCGTCGCTTGAAGATACTCATTTTTTTGCATTCCGCCTAATCATATAATTAGTTTTAATTATTATACACTACTCAAATATTATAATTAGATGAAAAGTGTCAATGAGAAAATGGTAGAGCAACATGAGAAACTCCCGATACAGGTTTCTGTTGCTCAATACGTGCTACATAAAAGCGTTTTTTCGAGTGTGAAAAAAGCCCCCGAATACACGCAAAATACCTGGAGCGGCGAGTCGCGCGGCAATTTTGCGTGTATTGAAGTGAAGTTTATTTCATCCCGGTGTTTCAATGTTTACATTTTTTTATATTCATACATGAAGCAAAGATACAATGTGTGATGTAGAATGCGGGAAAAAAGCTGCGATATAAACGAAGCTTGACGGGCCCCCCATCCCAGCAATGCAAGGCAGAAAAGTGGGCTTCGCGGGCGTCATTCACGCTTGAAAAAACACTTTTATGTAGCACGTATTGAGCAACACAAACCTGTATCGGGAGTTTCTCATGTTGCTCTACAATTTTCTCATTAACACTTTTCATCTAATTATAATATTTTAGTAGTTTAATAAATAAGACTAATTATGTGATTAGGCGGAATGCAAAAATGCTTGAGTATTTTCAAGCGACGGCAAACATTACCTTGGTTCTACCCAGCTACGTGACACTTGCATATTTTGAAATCTTAGTGCACGATAGTTGTTACACCCTGTATACGCCAAGCGCACGATGTATGTACGTACGTTGCAGTCGTGGTGACAAGGTAATTTGAAGAAAGGCGAATTTCGCTCCGCTAGCGTCAGATTTTTGCGACGCTTGTTTGGAGGCTAAATAATGTGAGACTGCTTTTGCATGTGCGATGCGTATTTAGGTTTTGTCATGAAAAATGGATCTGTCAGGACCTGTTCATAATTAAGTACAATGCTTAAAGAGCTATTGAGAGGCCACGAAGCATCTGGTACGATATTCAGCACCCAAACAATAGTTATACATGTCCCATTTCTGAAACTTACGTAGTACATGTCTGTATTTCAGATACCAGAGCATGACCATAGCAGAATTAGTCAAGTGACCTGGCTGCAGAGTTCTCTGGTAAACGGGCTTACGCGCAATTCAAGGAAGGACATTTTTCAAGTACCCATACAAGACTGTCATTTATTAATTCACATTTTATGTTTGTCACAACCACTAACCAACTATTACAGCATTTCGCAACAAACTATTCCAGTTTCTGTTGTGTTTGTTTCTAAATAGTTCAATAAAAGTTCAAATCAACGGTAGTGATAACTTGTCTACAAAGCGCTCACCTTCTGCATATATAGCGCGCTTAAGGACACAAACGTGTGCGTGAATTAAATAGCGAATTATTCAGGGTGTGCTTTCTTATGTCAAACTATATATATTTGTTTTAAATTCTTCTTGCAGATACCAGCAATTCGTTTCTTCGTCTGGGTTGCATTTGATAGGTGGACATTATTTTCTAAAGGAGTAGTAGTGCATAAGTTGCTAATTGACAAAATCGGGCCAATTATAATTATTAACTTTAGTGCACATGCCGAATACTATGTTCGGTTTCCGACCAAACCTCTCCACCCAGGACATTCTACTTCAGCTAAAGGAACAAGTCATCGACGGCCTCAGCACACGCCACAAGAGTGCCATCCTGGCACTCGACGTGAAGGGAGCCTTCGACAACGTCTCACACGAAGCAGTGCTAAACAGCCTACAGCGGACCAACTGCGGACGGCGGACATACAACTACGTCCGGGACTTCCTGACGGGTAGAACGGCGACCATAGGCCTGGGGAACCTCAGGACCGAGAAGTTCCAAATACCGCCCAAAGGAACCCCCCAGGGGTCGGTGATCTCCCCGTTGCTGTTCAATATAGCGATGAGGGGATTGCCGAAGCTCTTGGAGAACATCAGGGGTATCCATCACGCAATATATGCAGACGACCTGACCATATGGACGTGTACGGGATCGGTGGGCGAGCAACAAGACGCACTGCAGGAAGCCATCGACAGGACCGAGCATTATCTACACCGCTGCGGTCTTTCATGCGCGCCGGAATAGTCGGAGCTCCTGATCCTCAAAAGGAGGACAAGAGGACGGCCTCCGCAGGAGACACCAGACCCAACATTGACCCTACATGGAGTCAACATACCCAAGGTGGACGTACTCCGTATTCTGGGCCTCACTTTCCAGAAGGACGGTGCCGGTCTCGCCGCCATTAAAAAGCTGCAAGCGACAGTTACCCAAGTCGCGCACTTGGTGCGAAGAGTGACTAACAAAAAGCACGGCCTGAAAGAGCAGGACACAATCAGATTGATAGAAGCCCTGATAATCAGCAGAGTCACTTACGGCACCCCGTACCTGGGTCTCAAGAACAGCGAGAGAGACAAATTGAACATCCTAATACGAAAGACTTACAAGCTGGCACTGGGGCTTCCACCGACAACGTCGACGGAGAAGCTACTCAGCCTGGGCATCCACAATACTTGGGAGGAACTAGCAGAGGCCCACAAGACGAGCCAGATAGAGCGACTCAAGCTCACCAGCACGGGCAGGGACACCCTAATAAGACTGGGCTACTCAGTCGAATATGAGTCCAGAAAACAGCGGGTTCCTCTGCCCCTGAGGGAGAAGATCACGGTGGCCAGCATCCCGAGAAACATGCACCCTGAATACAACAGAGAAAGGAGGCGAGCGAGAGTGCAAGCTCTACGTAAGGCCTACGAAGGATCAAAACAAGAAGAAGTCAGATACACCGACGCGGCAAAGTACAAGAACAGAGCGGCCCACGCTATCAGCGTGATCAACGGCCAAGGACAAGAGGTAGCAGCAGCCTCGGTAAGCACTTCAGACATCGACTGCGCGGAAGAAACGGCGATAGCCCTGGCAGCCACTACGGGTAAGCGAGAGGAAGATCACATCACAGTCATCACGGACTCGCAAACAGCATGCAGAAATTACCAAAAGGGCCGCATTTCGAAACAAGCCCTGAGCATCCTCGAAAAACTAGACAATTTTCAAGAACTTTACATTGTCTGGGCCCCGGGACACGAGTCCCTGGCGGGTAATGAAGCGGCTAACGCTGCTGCCCGAGATCACATTCTCCGGGCTATCCCACCGGGTTCACGAGCACCGGCAGACCAACATGATAGCGTCCCGAAAAGATACTCCGATATCCTGAGTCATTACAGACTGGGCAGGAGGATCTACCCACCCCCGCATCCCAAGCTAACAAGAGAAGAGGCAGTGATCTTACGCAAATTACAGACCGGCACATTCCCGCACGGCACCCTGCTACACGCCATGTATCCTACGAGCTATACTCACAGATGCGCCTTCTGCTCTGCGCCCAATACCCTCTACCATATGATATGGGAATGTCAACAAAACGCATCGACACCACCCATCACCGGACCAACCGTCGAGCAGTGGGAGGCCCAGCTGACAAGCCCGAGCCCTGAAGACCAGCATCGCCTGGTGAGCAGGGCCAAGATATCGGCTCAGGCCCACGGCATCCTGGACTAGGGACGCCGCCCACCTCGGACGATTTTAGCGTCTGCTCATTTCCCTAAATAAAGTTTATTCCTCCTCCTGCACATGCTGCTATGGTGGAAATGAACATATTAACATACAGCGCCTATTCAGTTAACCAATTTTGTAACTAGTACCAGTTTCAATGTATACATCAAAGTATGGGCTTGGTGTCATTTGTACTTTCTTGCTGCTCTGCAAATATACGTAATGCTCGAGGGTAGTATTCATGACATCAGCTCATTATTCTGACTTTGACTTCTTATATCTCGAAATTGGTGCTATAGTTACAAAACTTGTTCATACTGAATAAGTCTTGCGCGCTCACGGCCTCCAATTCCGCCATTACGACATGTGCCCTAAAGCGATTAAATAAAAATATGATTAGCGCGACTTTCAATTAAATGCTGCTGTACATGTAACTTATCCGGAGTGTAATGTTTGCAGTTAAGGTAACTCTGTTGAAGAAGCGGAATATTTGGTATCTGCGCCAGGGGCCTTCTAAAATCGGCCTAAGAAAAAAAAAGCACTCAGTGCATGAGTGCCTGTGGACTAACGGCAACATTGAACCATGTGTTGTGGGAGTGTGAAGCCATCGGCTCCAACTTCAGCGAGGATAGGTGGGCTGTGCTTTTGGGCAGCCCCGAACTCAGCGACCAAACCCTGACCGTCCAGAGTGCCCGCGATCGGGCCTTCAAGCTCGGCTTGGCGGTCCCTACGTGGGACTAGCCGGGTGACATGGGGTATCCCCTGCGTCTTCTCTGGACCTCAATAAAGTTATTTCACTCGCTCACTCGGTGCATGAGTGAAAAAAGGGAAAAAAAGCCGACATATACATGACGGCAAAAGAATACTGGCCGTAGACAAGCCGCGTTGTAGCCGTCGTGCGGGAGTCGTTGGCCCGTACGGCGGCCAAGCCCGGCCACAATGAAGTAACCGGCGGCCATGACGTCGGCCCGATGCCGACTGCCGACAAACAGATTGGCCACGTGCAACAACCGAGCCCGGCCCGACCCAAAAGGCCGAGATCGGGCCTTCGTCTTTTTACCTGGCCATGGGCGGCCGCCCGATTTACTGCCGAGGTCATTTTTTTGCTTGGGTCGAAGCCCACGCAGAAACAGAAATGACAGACTGTGACTAACAGACAAGAATTTTAAGATGGGAGTGGGGCGATGAATACGACGTGGGGGGGGGGGGGGGGGGGCGTGCATAGAACGTGCCAAGAACGAAGTTTGCTGATAATTATTGACATAGGGAGAGCATCTTGTCACTGTTAATTGCTCAACACCAGACAGCCGCGGCCAGCTGCCTAGATGAGGCTCACCTACCCCATCATAACACGTGCTACTTGCTGCGGAGAGCCCATTCTAACTAAACATCTTGGCAATTATCAGAATAGACTGTGTCAAGTGATGCAACACTTCTCAATCTCTCGGAGGTACTGGCCCTTATTTTACTGCGAACTACGGAAGCCATAATTTTCACACAGGCTTCTAAATAGGAAGCAACCCTTCTTCGGACTGTCTGCCTCAAATATTCCCCGAGTGTGATCAAATAACAATCGTGTTGCTCATCATCTCAAATAACAATATTCGTCGCGTGATGACTACAATACCATGATTGCAAGTTACTTCCAAACATTTCTTCAAACAAGTTGACAGCAGGTCACTGAAAGTGAGTGAAACTTGCATCATATGATACTATCGAAGTTCTAGTGCAAAGCTTCGTTCCTGTATTTTTAATGATAGAATAATACAGCATGCCCACAACGCCGAAAGCGCTGTTCGCTTTTCAAAGTCACGTACCAGCTAGGTCATCGGTATGCATTATATAAATGCATCAATTCGTAAACAAATTTTTTTGTTCTTTAATATCTGTTGTAAACGCGGTATCAAACCACCGTGTCATGTGCACGCTGTGAATGCGCATGTGCCAAGTTTGTTTTCTATGTTCGCTCGCCAGATGCCCCCTTTCCCCTTTGCTTTATATATGCGTGCAATAAACGCCTTGTGGTTGTTCTCGGCTAAATACTGCGACGGCAACGTCTCCCTACTTGCATGACGGCAGCAAGGCTGCCGCTGCTATGCTAGTGGCGACGAGCCAGGAAGGCACCCAGGCAGTGAAGGAAGAACCCAACGCTAAGCATTCAGAGACAGCCGTACCGCTGACCGCGATGGCCTCGTACATGCTTCCAAACTTTGACGACCTCACAGATAAGTGGAAGCCTTAACTCATCAAGGTGGAGGCGCATTTTGAAGGTAATGCTATTTTGGATTCTACTAAGAAGAGGGCACTTCTAGTGACTGCACTTAGCACATCGACGGTACAAATACTAATGGGAAGGATAGTACCTGCAAAGCCCAATGCCTTAATTAAGTTATGTCGAAGTAGTCAAGGTGTTAAATGACCACAATGACCCAAAGCGCAATGAAATCGCTGAAAGTTTCCTGTTTTTCAACCGCTGTCAGCATGAGAACGAATCGATTCATGATTTGTCGTTGCAATCCGGCGCATAGCAGAGAATTGCAATTTTGGAGACTCGCTGACAAGGCTACTTCGAGACAGAATTGTCTGCGGTGTGCGTTCAAGTGCTGTTCAGAAGCAACAGCTGGCAAAGAAGGATTTCACACTGAAGGAAGCGGAGTCTATTGCAACGGCTGCTGAAATGTCCGAAAAAGACGCCAGGACAATGTCTGTAGACGTGCCGCCTGTGCTTAAAGTGGAAGCACGTCGCAAGCTACCATCGAGATCAAGCATGGGAAGCGCAGAGCGATTGGAGTGCGGAAGGTGTGGCAGTTCTAGAAATGACAGCAGCAGCTGCAGATGGAGTAAAACCCGGGGTTACTCTTGCGGTCAGAGGGGTCATCTGGATAAAATGTGTCGCAGCCGCGATGGTAACGATGTTGCCACCAATTGGTGAGTCCCTCACGCGAAAGCTTTGGCGATGGAAGACGGTGCTTTAGAAGAGGACAGCAGCGATAGTGCGCAAATCTGGACGTTGGCATCAGCCCGAAAGAATGCACTTGAGCCACCAATTCGACGAACGTTTAGTTGGGGAGGCGTAGATTTATCCATGGAAGTAGATACGGGTTCCCCGGTGTGCGTAATATCGCGACAGCTTTTTGATAAACATCGCAAATACTGGCCAAGCTTGAAGCCTTCGCATGTGAAGTTATCCTGCCACAGTGGAAGATTGCCGGTGATGGGCGAGCTTCAACTTTGTACCCCAGGAAGCAAAAGTCGGCTACAAGCGTTCCTGACTCGGCTTGACCCAGCTTGACACGGCTAGTTCTACGTTAAGCTGCAAATTAGACGTCTTCTGTACAGCTTATATTATATATCTTGAAGTTTTCTGCTGTGAGACCTGGTGGAGACGAACAGGCTCTGGTACATGTTTTTACAGTCAATCTCCAAGTCTAGCAAGCAAAACTTGCGCAGATTTTTACTACCAGCTTCCAACGATTCCTTCGACAGTACCATCAGTGGAATGATTACATCGTTATGTTATCGTCATATAGCAGCGCTCCGCACAATACAGTGTATTACCAGCGTACTGCGAAGTTTATGCTCGAGACGATTTCGCATAGACCGCTAGTTAGACGGTTACAGCGCGCGTACCAAGTATCGGCCAATTCCATGAAGGGAGGAATTTTTCCTTCCTCCATGGCCAATGCAAACCTACCGCGTAAGCTCAAACTGAAAGCCGGGCCATAGTTTAGTGTGTCCGTGAGGGCAATCACGATGGAAGAAGATAGGTGATCCGACGTCGGCGCGAGGCGCGGCCACTTAATGTGACTCTACGCACGCTGCTGCCGCAAGGGGCAGCACCTGTTCTCAGGGGCCACTATTTCCTCGCTTTGGTGGCGCTTTAATGGGCACACGCAGCAGAGGTGCTTTATTTCGATGCATATATGTCGTTAGCCTGCTTAAAACGACTCTATTTGGTTGGAGGAACGTCCCTTTATATTTCTGCCGACATTCCGATTGACTCCAAAGCGGCGAGCAGCGGCAAGCGCAGCGCGCCGTCATTTGACAGTAAGTGGCATTTGACAGCATTTTGACAGTAAGTGGCATGAAACATTCTACCTGCTCAGGATATGGCGTCTGAATAACGAAAATTTGCACATGTTTAGGTATGGGTGTTTCAATGGTGACGGAGGTCGCAAATTATCCACTCTTGTGCCGCTGCGGCAAGGCCTCCTGAACACGTGCTGCCCCTAGCGGCGGCGCTCACTTCCGATCACACGAAGTGGCCGCGCCCCAGCGCGGGCTAGGGTGCCTCGATGCCAGCGCCGCCGTTCAGGGTGGTGCCATCCTTTGACCGCACCCGCGCCGCCGCTTTCTCGCTGTGACGCCATCTTGAGTCACAGCGAGTGGTTGCGAGTGCTTGGTGCCGGTGCTTAGTTCGAGACACATTGCGCGCGGATGCTTCGCTGACGCTTCTACTTGCTGGACAGTGTTAAGCCGCATGAATGACAAGCTTGTCAAGTGCATCGAGTCGACATCACGGGCTGTTGTGTTCCCAAGTGCACCGCATCGACGCGTAAAGGGCTTCGTTGTTTACGCTTCCCCCGGGACCCAGAGCGAAGGAAGAGTTGCGAAGCCCAAGTAAAGCGGTATCACTGGAAGGCAACGGATAGCTCCTACATTTCCGAGGTAAGTGTCAAGAAAGTTTAGACTATCGCATCGTGTTTTTCATAAATAAGAAAGTATTCTCTGATCCTTGCTCACGTACCTACATTCGCTCACGAACTAAGCACTGCATCGATGCTGAGTAGCCTATGGTTTGCGAGCGCGCGTCGCATAGGCTTTTGCCGTTTTGATCAGCGCAGTCTATGCGAGTAGTACCCTTATTTTAGGAACTGACGAAAATGCTTCGCCGCGAAATAGCCTTACATTAGCTACAAATCGTCATGTAAACCACCTATTTTACTTTTTCACGGGAAGCACACATCGTGTTTCTCTTGTTTCTTTTTTTTCCTCAGTTTCTTTTTTCGCTACTGGTTATTTGGGACTAAAGAACGCAGTGCTTCTTCGGGGGAGAGCGGCTGTTGTGTACGTGGCAAGCGAAGCATTGTGATTTTCTCTATTCTCAGCAGATATCTTGCGGATCTCAGGTTGTTACGTTATATAGCTGATTTTTTAGACGAATATATTTGTAGCGTAGTGCTCGTAAGCCGATGGTCATTCGTGCTCATTCCCGATGGTAGTGGGTACTGTAACGGTCTTTAAATGCCTGTGCACGGTATGCCCAGGTGTATAAGAGTTAAGGGGCATCATGGGACCAAAATGTTTCGGCGCTTTCTGGCATGGTGTCTGTTGTAGCCTGTACATTTCTTCGAAACGTGTGAAGCGAGGTAATACAGCATTACTTCTGCGAAAATTTATTTTTAAGCACTGTAATGGGTTCTTTGTATTTACAAGGCAACTTTTCATATCAATAATCACTTTTGTTGTTTTACTTGTACTTAGAAACACTTTGAAGAGTACCAGTACGAGGGAAATCGACAGGATGGGCGCCGTCTGTTAAAGTCAACAGCCCTACATCATCATGGACTATATTTTCGAAGTGAAAAACATTGCTAATCTGTATTTGACTGTCTTAGTTTCGTTTACGGTTTTTGTACGCGATATGTATGCAGTGTTGTTTATTTTTTCAATGTAGTTATCAGTGTTCCAATGGTTAATTATAAAATTTTCTGTACTCGCCATCGAGGTGTTTGGCTGATGTGACGTATTCGATGGTAGCTGATGTATTCTGGCTGGATATCTTGATTAATATTACCCGCGGTTGCGTTTTCTTGTTTGCATTCTGGTTTTCGATTTATATTGTGTGTAATAAGGTTGATGTACTCACTTGAACCCCCCCCCCCCATGCAATGAATAAATTCAAAAAGAAAACCTCTCACTATCCCGAATTGTGTGTCGAGCCTACCTTGCGATTTTTTTATCTCGTCTTTCAACATAACCTTCAGGCGCCACACAGTACATATAATTTTTCATGTACATATCTCTTTCATGATTGATTGTACTAGACATTATAAGTAAATATATTTTGTGCATCGTTTGGTTTCTTGTGTGTACTATGCAACATTGACACAGACAAGTTACGTTACATGTTTCTCTACAGCACTAACTAAACCTTATTTTCACATCGCAGTTATTTTTACACCAGCTTAATCCTGTCAGCACACAGTTTTGTGTGCAAAAAAAAGCAAAATTGCGCGTAGATATCGTCAAATAATTGCAACGAACGCGAAGAGCACGCGCAACGCAAAGGAAACTAACCGCCGTGCGCGAGTGGCTGGCTACGGTAAAGGAGGCGTGACGTGTAAACCAAAATACAACAGCGAAAAAGAAAAACTTCCACACACAGGGGGTCGCAAACCTTATATACCAAGCATCGAAGCGCAAAAAAAATAGTGCGTATTTCAAACATACACACGGCATGTTAAATGTAATTGAATTAGGCAACTTGGGGCATGTTCCCGGCGCCATACATTTACGTCTTGGACCTTCGACGAGTTGACGGCTATTGGTTATAAAGATGTGCAGATGCGATACCGATAAAAAAATTCTCATCAAGGCAAAGCACTTGGAAGTGCGCCGCGAGTAACACTATTTATGAACGCAAGCGTAGCTGAGTCTCAGCTCGTGCGACTCAATATGGCGGCGTCAGCGGGGTTGTCTCCACCCTGGACGGCTGCTCTGGGCATCGAGTAGAGTGTACTAGATAATGGTCGAGTGGGCCGAACGGCGCTCTGCCGCTGAGGCGCCGCGTGTGGAAAAATAGTGCGAGGGCGCTGCGAGCGAACTGGATTGGGGCGGAGACGCGCTCCGCGGCATATTCAACGTACTTTCGCTGCGGGCGCCGAGGCCGATTGCGCATAGTACGCTCTTAAAATAGTGCTTTATTTCGACTGAAAATTTATGTTTACACCATTTTGCCAAACATATATATTTGAGGCATGGATTATACAACACGACGTCTTCAATTTTTCTGTCGTTGTCAAGCGCGTCGTCTGCCAGCGAGCGCGGGACGCCCAGTTTTTCTCGGAGAACCTCTGTGCAGTACATTTTTTTAAATGTTTTAGTTGCCTCGGTGGGCCCATTACTCTTGACGGCCTGTACCAAATGTAGTTTTATCCAGGTGAACTGCTGTTTTTACCACTGTCCTCTAAAAGTAACTGGTATCTCCGCACCATGAAGGCTACGTTGAAAATTTTATTATTGATACCGTGTAATTTTACGCGCGCTTCTTGTTGCTGGATATTGATCAGGGAAAATGATCGAAGAAAACAATATTAGAGTGAAATAAACCAGGTTTATAAACTGCGTGGCGCGAAGAATGACCAATGTGTTTCTAGCTAATTAAATCAAAGGGTACATAGACATATATATTCACGCTATATATGTAAGGGAAAAATAACAAATCTTCTAAATGCAATAATTGAAAAAGTGAGAACTCCCGACCGGAATAAGCGCACGTGTTTGCAGTAACAAACACACTTATTAGTGAATACTGCACATAAAACTCGCATTCGCAGAAATAATATTCATAGCAGGCAAAACCATCTTTTATATATATATATATATATATATATATACTATGTGTGTGTGTGTGTGTGTGTGTGTGTGTGTACGACGCCGAATAGTCGTTTCCGTTTCGTTCGTGTTTGCTTGATTGAATTGAATTCTCTAATAATGTATTTAATCTGTCGATGTTGTTTGATAATAGCGTTCATTTGCTGTGTATAGATATCACCCCAGTGAACCATTAATGTACCATAGATGTCCATAGAACATCATGTTTGAGACATTGCACACATCCTATAGATATCTATATTTCTCCAAACAACGTTACAAATAGGTACCATGGATAATCTACGTCCCATCCAGATCACGTTGCTCTAACGTTGAAAGGATGTCGCAGCTGGACATAAGTAACCTCTAATAGATGTTCTTTTTGGGGACGCAGGAGGTCCATAGAACATCTAGTGGATCTTTCCTACTGACGCTATAATGAGCTGTATACCTGCGAGTGCCACAGTAGATGTACTATTGAATACAAATGAAATGCGAACAGCAGAGTTTGTGGCCAAAACGTAACTAAAAGCACAGTGTGTGGCGTCGGCCAGCAATGATTGTACACATGCATATGGTTTCGATGCGGAGTGCGGGGCTGCTTGTCCTAGTGCGTATTACGTCACCTGTATTTTGTTAGAAGCTTGTATTCTCACCCTGCCATTGCAGTGCCATTCCTATCTGTGATTACTTTTAAGGTGGCTAGCACTGTTGTTGCGCATCCAATGCAATACATTTTTTGTGCTATTCAAATTACGAGTAGACACGGGCAGCTTTGATGGTGGTAACAAAAGCAAAGAAATGCACGTTAGCAAGCTGGGTGCATGCCAGCTATATCACGCTACAGATGTAGCGATGGTGCTAGTCACTATAACACTGTACTGCCAGGTGGGTATGGCACTGCCCGAGGAGAGATGAGAAAACAACTTTCGGACAAAATACGGATGACGTTTATCACAATAGGGCGAGCAGCGCTGCACTCTTCCTCGAGAACTACATCCCCACGCACGTGCACAACGACTGGCCGACGACATGCACAGTATGCCTTTAGTTATGCTTCGGCCACACACTCCGCTGTTCGCATATAATTTGTCCTCAATGGTACATCTGCTGAGGCACACTAATGGCACAGTTACCCCCATTGTCGGCATGTAGCTGGTGACGTTGCTTGAAATGTTTTGTTAACGTGTAAACGTGTGAATGTGAAAATATAAACTGCAACACTTAAGGTGAGATCCTTAGATGGCTCAATGGTCGAAAAATCCGATGTCAAGCGTCGCAGCACCAAAATTCAATGGCACCAAAATTGGGGATTGAACCTTCGACCTTTGGAGTTAATTAGGTTGAAGCGAATTAAGGCACAGTTCATTAAGATAGAGTTAATTGAGGCACTCTAACCCACGGCCTTTGTTGGGAGTCGAAACCACTTGGAGATATGGGCAAACCGGCCACATCTCCAAATTATCTCAAAGTTGGATTCCAATTGACATGGTGAAGGTAGAGTCGAACCCACTACCTTGGGTGTTCATTAGAGCGAAGTTACTTAAGGCAAGTTAATTACGGCATAGTTAATTAAGGCACTCGAACTCTGGTGGAAGTCGAACCTACGACTTTTGGTGTTAATTAAGACAAAGTTAATTAAGATACAATTAAGGCACTCAAACCCTCGACCTTTGGTGGGAGTAGAGCCCGCAACCATTGGTGTTAATTATGACGGAGTTAATTAAGGCACATGTAATTAAGGCACTCGAGCCCACAACTTTGGTAGGAAAAAACAATAGAAGTAACAACGCATGCAAATGACAAATAATTTAATTAATGCTTCGTGAGTGCGCAGGCTTCTGCCTTCATCCTCTTCAGTGTTCGCTAAAGTGATTGTCAACTTTTATATATAGTTCTATCGCTCATCAAAATGCGAAAACTGCACTAAGAAAACCGTAAATCCGCATTTTGATCATTATGCTTCATTACAAATCCTGCAATGAATAAATGAAAAATATTGAGTTCAGTAAGCACTAGGTAAAGCACACCAGTGAAACTCATAATGTCATACCAATGTTACTTTTTTATTTATACAACTGATAAAGCTTTATTATACCCCTGTCAAGCGGGCAAGTTAAGTGCACTTACGGGGAGTGCACTTCGGGACCTTGAGTGACACTTTAGGCTACGCGGTTCTAAACAGGAAAACAGAGTGCACTCGCAGTAAAAAAAATGGCGACAGACTACGAGCGCGTTTTGTGAAAACGTAGATTAAAAAGAAAAGTACTTCTAAAAAGGGATTCTCTTACGCTGTATTATTAATTAAAACAAACTTAATCTATGTTTTTTCAACAAAAAACGAAAATATTTTTTATTCAAGAGTGTGGCAAGTCAATGCCGGCCAAGAAAAATGCCTAGCCAATCCAGAGCGACATAGCGGCGTGCGACGAGGCGGCATTTGATCCTGCTCGAACAGAATATGAACGCGTTTTAGGCTATTATTTGTGTGCAAGAGGTGTTCAACCACTAAAATGAACTTATATGTCCTTTTTTTATGCATTACATTTTATACCATTGAAAACGCTGGCGACGAGGCTACGCACTCGGCCAGCAAAGTGCGTTCCGTGAACGCACTTTGACCGGAGTACACTCTGCAGCGAGTGACACTCCACTTGCGACGTTTAGATTTGACAAAGTGCACTTAAGCCGAGTGACACTCTCCGTAAGTGCACTTAACTTGTCCGCTTGACAGGAGTATTACAAAAATGATCGACCCCCAGCCACGCACATGTATGAAATTATCCATTACACGTTCTCGCTGTATACAAACAGGTTAAACGCGGATCTAAAAAAAAAGAATGAAAAAAAAGAACGTAATCAAAAACAGATTATGGAAAATTAAACTTTATTAAAACACAAGTAACGAGTAGGCACAAAATGACTAGTAGGCACAGTGCCACAATTATAATTAAAAAGAATAAAACTGATTAGTAAGAGGTAGTATCACATACTAATTAATGACCAAAAGTGCATGGCCTGCTTGCCAGCACCTGCTTATGGGGCCATCGGATTCAAGATAGAAAGCCAGTACTTTCTCGCTGCATTGAAAAATATATGGTAAAATAAATTCCACGCAAGCAGAATCCAGTGATGGAATGTTCATCTTGATAGGCAACTTGGTCAGATCACAAAAGTGTCAATAACATAATGCTGCCAGAGACATAGAGATAGGCACTGCAAATGAGAAATATCCCTGACACTTGAAGAGGAACGCTGGAAACCAAGCGATACAAACATGTGCGAAAATTAACCATCAAAACATTGCCTCCAGAACATTCTCGTAAGCGCTCCGCAAGGCGAACAAACGTACCACAAATAGCAGTCAGAAGCACAGCTCTAAATTTCAGCACGCAACTGTACAGTTCTGCCTAGTATATGCGTACTTGGGCCATGGTCAACCGCACAAAAGTAGAAAAGACACAAATAAAGCACACGCTGCTCGCGCCCGGAACATTGCTGCGCACTTGCATCGAGGCGCGTGTTGCTGAATTGATATCAGTGGCGATGCGAAGTCAAAGCTATTGCGAGTTCAAGCTTCTTTTTTTTCTCTATAAAGTGTCGTAATACATCAGCAAGTTAAAGGTTACGTATTTTCAACGATGTACTAATAGATATAACTGAAAAATAAAGCATCTTTGTATGAGAAAGAAAATGACGTAACCGAGACCGAAAGCATAGCGAAAAAATGGCGAAAGTATTGGCTTTTGCGCGCGGTGTCCGGTAGCAACGTTACTAGACCTCCAGCAGTGCGTGCAAAGGTCGTGCTAAATTGCAAAATAATTAATTTAATGCTTTTGCTCTCCTAGCTTCCCATTGTTAGGCATTAGAGACAATTTGCTTGTATTTCTGCGGCATAGTGCGTGCATCGACTCATAACGCACAATGTACGATCAATGCACGAGAGCTTTGAATGTGCAAGAGATGTCCAAATCATAAGGACATTCGACGTCCTCTGGATGACCCTTGACTGCCACGTACTAGTCGAACATACTATAGATGTAAACTGGACGTCGTTAAATGTCTTGGATATTTGGTCTTTTGTGGTACATCCAATGGATATTTGTGGTTCACTGGGACCACGTTGTATTATTTACCAAGGGTCCCACTACAGTTCTTTCACTTTGGGACCCTTGTCTGTATGTTTACAGTGTACTATTCTAGTACACCGTAGTATGTTATTGATGTTGTGAAAACTTTTTTGGAACCAGTAAAATCTGAATCTGAATCTGAATGTAACCCATAACAGCACTATTGAAGTCTCAAAGGTGAGTGACTGCATGCAAGTGAGGACTGTCATTCGAATGATTGTGCTGCCGGAGAGTGGTGGCTGTTGCGCAGAGGCGCAGTTCCTGAGAGAATTAACGGACGGGTGGTAATAAGTCCTGCTTAACAAGTTCCTAGCTCTCGATTAATATAAACGCCCCGTTTTAGGGCAGCCTGTAAATCTGCTAACTTGATTCAGACAAGGATTTTTGACAGTCTCACCGTGTTTTCAACCCATTAAAACTGAGTGCCCCGTGTGGTGCCACACTTATCTTCTTCAACGAACGCAACAGATCTGCACATATCTCTACGTGTATGTGAGACATGCCGTTCCTTTAATTGTTTCATTAGGGTCATTATGATAGTGCACCGAATAACTGAAAGCAGCTGTTTATAATATACAAGCTGCCGAGTTAAGCGGTCATACATTTGGGAACGGCATTACATATATGCATGAAACGTAGGATAAACGTAACATGTTTTTCTCGGAAATCAGACTCGAGAATAATTTATGTTGTTGACACCCCCAGAAATAAGCCGAAGAACGCAGCCACCTGCTTTTTTCTTTTTTTTAATATAAGCAAGTTCTTCGGTTTTACGTGGCAAAACCACGATATCATTGAGGCACCCGGTTTATATAGTTTTTGCCACCTGGGGTTCTTTAACGTGCACCTAAATAGAAGTACACGAGTCTTTTTCCATTTCGTTCCCATCGAATTCCGCGACCTGGATTGAACCCGCGTGCTCAAGACCGTATCCACTATACTGTATAGCCACTAATTAGGCTACCGCGCAGGCTTTCTTTTCTTTTTTCTTTTTTTGAAGTATCGGCTGAAAAAAAAATCCACGTACGGCTTACGGCCAAATATTAGCATATAGAATGGCCGCATTAGGCTGTGGGACCAAATATCTTTGTACGTATTTTTTATATTATTGTCTAATAAAATTCCCCTTTGATTTGATTTAATTAACTAAAACCGTTTTCGGCGCTCGAGGTCCGACTGCAATAAATGACCCCTTAACGATTACTCCGCATTCTGTTACGCGAGAAAGGCGAAAATTTGAATGAAATGTTGCGCTGCAGCTTTTTTTTTTTCTATAACAATACTTCCCGTAAATCTGAGGACAAGGCGCCGGATGGGCAGCTATGTTTTATTTGTTTGAAGCGGCAAGCAGGAAGGTTGCATATCATTCTCCTTCTGCGTTTCGCAGGACCTCCTGATGAAAAACTTTATGTGCAACAATACACACGAGAGATACATGCTGCTTGAAGAACGAGAAAAATATTTTTTCTCCGAAGGGAACCGTACAATAACATAGTAGAATGAAAGCCGACACTGCGGCCGCAATGCACGCCCAATGACCGAGCGGTATTAAAAAATAATAAAAAATAAATAAAGAAGAGAAAGAAAGTAATTTATTCTTAAGGCATAAATACATGTCATATGCAATTATGAACCCCATTTGAGCGGTCTGAACGCAAATACCAGCGCGCGAAGTAGCACGAATGACCCTGCCGAGCAGTATCGCCAGCAGTTTCCAACGGCGCGACCTTGATGCGGCCAAATCCACTTCGACCGCAGCGCCGCCCCAGTATTTTTCCACGTCGGACGCCTCACGGCAAAGCACGCGCCACCCCAGCCGCTCGTCCCACTCGACCATATTCTAGTACACTCTAGCATCGAGGCACCCTAGCGCGGGCGCGCCGTCGGAGCACCTATCTTCTTACACCGTGATGGCAATACAACAAAACCTTTCAATAAAAATGTGTGCCGTTATTACGCAATTCGTAAAAGTTTTTATTAAACATTTTGAACGAAGTTTCACAAGCTAGTATAACATGGCGCAGCGCAGCAATTGGTGCGCTACTATGGCTTGGCCGCTTCCAACGCTACCTCTCCCGCGCCTCCTTTCACCTGTCCATTGTCTCCGTTCGCGCTTGCCGTGGCGCGCATGGCCGAGCGCCCGCGCTTTGCAAAGGATTCAACGGGTTGGTTTTGTGCGCACATCGCATTCTCTGTGTTTCTGCGCTGATGGCTCAGCATCATTTTGGTAAGTGGTTCAAGTTTTTCTCTTTTGAAAGCTCTGTCGTACGATTGTAGCACCATGACCCTCTTGTTTGATTGTTTCACATGCAACGGCTATTGTTTCGAATTTCCTCGCGGCACGTCCGATGTCACGGACAAAATATGTAAGCTCGTCAGGTTGGGATTACATTTTCGTTGGTGTGGGATAATTCACTGCCGTTAGCATCGACTGTCCGTGCTAAAATTGTTACACCGGGAAGCGCTTCTCGCGGAGTCGCCGCCTAGTTTCCTCGTGGTCCAAAGTTACGAATTTTTAAAGCTGGTGCTGTAATTATATAAACGCGAGCTATGCCGCTTATTGACTTATATTACTTCGTTGATGGTCTTAGAACTGCATCACTAGATGCGAATAATATATGTGTGGGATAATTCGCTGCCGTTAGCATCGACTGTCCGTGCTAAAATTGTTACATCGGGAACCGCTTCTCGCGGAGTCGCCGCCTAGTTTCCTCGTGGTCCAAAGTTACGAATTTTTAAAGCTGGTGCTGTAATTATATAAACGCGAGCTATGCCGCTTATTGACTTATATTACTTCGTTGATGGTCTTAGAACTGCATCACTATATGCGAATAATATATCTGCGTCCCCGACTGATTGCATCGAGACGTAAGCACGTGCGTTTTATATACGTCTGCTGCATTCATTTTGTGAAGAACAAATGCAAAGCAACAACAGGCTTGATTTGGGCGCGTTGGTTCATACTGAATAACGTAGATACAGCGCAACAACTTCTGTAATGAAACGGAGACAGGAAAGAACGCTGTACCTGCGTTATGTAGTACACTGTACCAGCGTTCTTTCCTGTCTCATCGTTTCCTTACGAAAATTGTTGCGCTGTACCTACGTTATCCAAAATCAAAACGGCGCACAAAAACAAAATGAGACTGTGTGCTAACTCCCTTGTTGCCCGTTGTATAAGATACACTTTGATTCATTTTTTGTAGTACCCAAGGCCTTGAACAGCAAAAGTATGACAGCCTGCCCAATGCAAGCATTTCTACGGATGAATGCTACCCGTAGTGCAGTGAGGCCACGATTTCAGCGAAGAATACCAACCAAAGTGACATAATCTTGAGCCAGGTTGCACCTCAGATGGGGAATGATGGCACTAGTTCCCAAAAGCTTGGATGGGACTTGCAACGAGCAGAGCAGGATCGAACATGTACAGCTATATAGGAGCATAGTTATGCATGTAGAAGTTGCGTCGTGCAACATGTTATATAGCTACCGTCCAAGCTGTCTAAGTTTGCATGACTCTTGTCTATCTTTTTTAGGTGCTTTCAGACATTCACATCCTAATGACAGACATGGGAAGACTATAAGACATCAAGGTGAAAGGCTCCTAGCAGCTCTCAGTGTTCCCAACGAAACTGGCAGAATGGCAGTGGCTGATTACAAGCTGCCCTTGGAGAACAAAAAAACCGTGACCACATCAGAATCTGAGCAGATTACAATCCTGCTTTCTGATGACACCTTGTAAGTAAAAGCGTTATGAATTGACTACATGAGCACATTTTTATAAATAACTCGTGCCAGCTCTAACTAATGCCTTTTATATGCATGTTAAACTGACTTCATTGTTTTATTGAAATTGTGTGGCTTCATGTTTTTGAGTTGTATACGCAGTAGTTTCAGTTATTACTTTTTTATACTATGGCTGCTTACATCGGCAGTTTTTGTGTGTACATATTGCTGCAGTAATAATTTCTCTGGAATGCATAATCATCTAGTGTCATTTGCTGTTCTGCCTTACCTTTTCTGGGGATTTCATACCTGCCTTCATGTAGCCACTGTGTATATGTCCACATATCCGCATTGTGTATACTTTGAATCCATTGTGTAAAGGGCTTTGAATCCCTTTTGTTCTCTTCCACTATGTTTTTTTTCTTTTTCAGACACAACGGCTCTCTGTTATGGGGGGCCGGTACTTAAGAAGCTTTACTGCGGGCATCCTACCCACTATTTTCAGACAGCTTGGGTGGAAACTTAAGCTAGACTTTAAGCCAGCTGCGGAAAAAGAGCTTCAGGGACGTGCATGTCTACAGTGTCATGGAAGGTAAGTTTAGAGGGCTGCTGTTTGACTGGGCATAAGTGCAGTGACTCTTACTCACAAAATCCATGCTGTTTTGAATGAAAAAATAAATAAAAGCAGATGAACACATTTGAAAAAAAATTATCCATCCAGTGTAGCTAAGTCTGGTGAATATCTTTCTTTTATAAGCCTTCCTCCCCCTTGCAGTTCCATAGAACTGATGTTCCACAAATTTTATTTATGAGTTACAGATCTGTTCGTATGTAGCAATGGTTCGGATATCAGCCACAACTGCTGATACCGTGTACACGTGCTACTTGCACTGTTTGACTAGATGGTTTGGTATACCAGAAGCTATTCATAGCAATACCACGTGGGAAAATGTGATGACCCATGCCATTCGCCAAGCAGCAACTGCCTGGTTGAAGAATTGCAGTTTGCGAGCGGGTAAAAAGTCAGCATGTTACATTAAGCTTAGTGTTCAGGTAGTTTTTATATAGAAATTTAAAATATACCTATGTTTTTAACTGAGTGAGCATCATGTAGCATGTTTACATCTTATTAAAATCGACTGTTGGTTCTATATCAGAAGTGCATGGTATGGGATTAACATTTTGACTTGGGTTTCTAAACTCTACTTACATCAGTCTGTTCACAATGGCCAGATAACTTCCAAGGACCATCTATGCATGCAGTTGTGACATCATGCTTTACTGTGGCCATAGGGAAACTTGTATACATTCTGAAGAGTTTTACTTTAGACAATAAATTCTGGGAACCCCAAGTAGAGTTGGCGTTCAGGGCCACTTGCTTACAAGATGCAGTGTAAAAGAAAGCTATAATTGTTTATTCCAGGCAGCAAAATGACATGGGAGATGCTTTAGGTGAACGTGAAAAGGGTATTTTAAATTATATAATGAAATATACTTGTCTTCTGACACTATATGCTTATGCCTGCAGATTTTAAGCAGTTTTTTATGTGTTGTATTTGTTTCTCTTATGCCATTGTTCAGTCTTGTGAGGACAGCCACTGAAAGGTCAGGCTTAAAACAAGTAACTATGCATCATGAGTGCATCAGTCCTATAATGTTTGAAAGTGGTGTGTGCATTACATGCCCTTAACAGTAGTCACCGAGAGAAAACAAGGTGTCTTCACTAATTTTTCTATTATGTAGAGATTATTTCTTATGTTTATGCTAAGCATTTGGCTTTTACTGACCTTACAACAAGTGAGTCTGGTCTTTTTTCTTTTTTTTGACTGGCGCAGATTCTTCAAAGGATACATACTGGACCTGCCGCCAGCTGACATGCCTTTCTTCCTCCTTAGTCCTGTTAAGATGTGGGTCAGTTTTTCTAGACATGCAATCCATAATATATGCAGTCTAGTCAATCAGTGCAAATTACATGCCATTCATTTCCTATGTATATATTTAGTCAGAATCAAAGCAAGGAAAGCACATATACATAATTTGCAGGAATAAAATTTTGTATTTTGCTGATTTAGCTGCCTCTTGAAATTGTTATGAAATGCTGGCTATAGAAGAGGCATTTTACAATGTGCCTCATTCAACACCCTTGTGTGCTGCATGAATTTTGCTTGTGTTAGCAGTATACCCAAATTAATCATGCGCAAACGCAGATCACTGGTACTGGTATTGTTTTCTTGGAACCAGAGGTGTGATTTAGGATTTGTAGGAAATGTACATATATTGAATGTGACTGGCTTTAACTTCAAAATAAAAACATAAAGCTACTAAGCTGCAAATCGTTCAGTATTATGTGCTAAATGCATGCTTTTGCAAAGGCATAAATATTAAAAGCTGCATAGATTTCATAGTTTGGTAATGATATCTGTCAAGGTATAATAGTGAGAGCCCATCTGTGACATGCAAACATGTATACATACATATGGCAACAATGTCATTCATGCACTCAAATAATATTCTTCAGAAAGGAATAGACTCGCAAGAGCATTAATACACTTTGCAAGTGAACAGCACTTTAGAAATTGCATGTCGCACACGGCCTCTCAACATTATACCTTCACAGATTTTATTACAAACTGTGGAATCTATGTGGCTGCTTTTAATATTTATGCCTTTGCAAAAGCTTGCATTTAGACCATTATACTGAACTTTTTCAGCTTAGTAGCTTTGGTGTGTTTCAGTTTTGAAGTTAAAGCCAGTCGCATTCAATATATGTACATTTCCTAGAAATCCTGAATCACAAGACTGGTTAGAAGAAAAGCATATCAGTACCAGCGATCTGCATTAGTGCACAGTTAACATATGCATTAGTGAACCTTTTTTTTTGCAAGGTGGATTGCATTTCTCCGGCAAGCAAAATGAGCCTTCATATGCAAGTTCTACAGATAGTCTAATGAAAGTCTAACAAACAGCTTGCAAAGACTTCCCCGAGACGAATACGGAGGGAGCATAAGCTTGGCTTCAGGAGTGCTTAAGAGTTCTAAGGCTATTACTCAGCTTGTACAAGCCGGATTGTAGACAACATCTTGGCCTGAACAAGCCCAAATTTAGACGTCTTCTAGATGGGTTTGTGCTACCTAGGTGTAGAGGTGCCGCCTGTGCTTAAAGTGGAAGCACGTCGCAAGCTACCATCGAGATCAAGCATGGGAAGCGCAGAGCGATTGGAGTGTGGAAGGTGTGGCAGTTCTAGACATGACAGCAGCAGCTGCAGATGGATTAAAACCAGGGGTTACTCTTGCGGTCAGAGGAGTCATCTGGATAAAATGTGTTGCAGCCGCGATGGTAACGATGTTGCCACCAATTGGCGAGTCCCTCATGCGAAAGCTTTGGCGGTGGAAGACGGTGCTTTAGAAGAGGACAGCAGCAATAGTGCGCAAATCTGGACGTTGGCGTCAGCACAAAAGAATGCTCTTGAGCCACCAATTCGACGGACGTTTAGTTGGGGAGGCGTAGATTTATCCATGGAAGTAGATACGGGTTCCCCGGTGTGCGTAATATCGCGACAGCTTTTTGATAAACATCGCAAATACTAGCCAAGCTTGAAGCCTTCGCATGTGAAGTTATCCTGCTACAATGCAAGATTGCCGGTGATGAGCGAGCTTCAACTTTGTGTGAAATACCATGATATTTCTGTTGACTGTTCCCTTATGCATGGTTCTAGACTGCCCCGGACCAAGCTTGTGCGGCCGAGACCTGCTAATCCTCCTGGAACAAGAGGCCGTTCCGGTACTACGAGTCACATGCAAAGACGAGGCAACGGCGAGTCAAGTGAACTGCCACAGCATCAATTCCATTCGCGATACATACCAGGACGTTTTCTTGGAAACCTTGGGGTTGATCAAGGGACCACCAGCCAGCCTCCTGCTGAAGGGTGACGCTGTTCCCAAATTCTTTAAGGCGAGACCTTTTCCATATGCTCTACGTGACAAAGTATCGCAAGAACTTGACCGGTTAGTGTCGCTGGGTGTAATATTGCCAGTCAACCACTCGAATTGGGTGACGCCCGTTGTACCCGTACTTAAAGGAAAACTGAACAGGTTTCCAAAAAAATTGAGGTATAAGCACCATTTGATACTTTCGAACACCCTGAACACGAAAATCGACAAGAAATTTGACATGGTGCAACCACAAACGCGTTATTAGCAAAAAAACTCCGAGCTACGACTGGGCGGCGCGCGGCAAATCCGGCTCGCATCGATGATTGGTGGAGCGCACCGTGACGTCAATCCATGGGTCCACGAGAGCTCGCCGCAACCTGACAGCTTCTCAACAGGTACTGCGACTACCTTCCAGACAATTTTGCACAGTTCAGTCGCTGTTATCGATAATTTTGATCACTTAGGGGTGATTGGCGTGACACCATGCGCATTTAAACCAGTGGCCCGACAACGAGAAACACCTACGCCAAGCGCGAGCGCGATCGCCAGTGCGGAAATTAAAATGGAGCCCGCCGGATCCGAGGACCTAATTGCGACGTTTACCCGTGTTGGAAGTATCGCCTGGTACGTATTCCTAAGTTTTTCTGAAGCTGTACCATGCTATATAGCCTTAGCAGTCAGAGTGAGATTGTATTATTTCATACCGGGCATCCTTTTAACAGAGAATACGGAAAGAGAGACTCATTTTGTACACAGTGCATTTTACTGTTGCTGGTTTGCAAGTAATGAAGTGCGACTGCCGAAGTGCTCTGAAGGTACACATCGCATGGAAATTATTGTATTTGCAATATAATTTAATTCAGTGTAGATATTAGGTACAAAGATGCATTCTGCTGTGCTGTGACCGCAACAAACAATGCGTGCAATCATTGCGTTATTCGATCTTGCAGCGAATGTGGAGACGCACTGTCAGCACAATGCATTTTGCAGTTACCAAGTTGCTAAGATAACAATACAAGGTGCAGACGCGCCAGAAAAACATACGCCGCACGTAAGTGAATTTTTCTTATTTATGCAGTATAGCTGTGTCATTTTGTGACCCACGGTGCTCAAAGCAGCGTTCGACGCCGCGACGGCGTGCTTGGGCTGCTTGCAATGTCGTACGGGAATTTGACGAAAAACAAAACAACAAAAAAAGCGTGCCACTGCACGTTGTTATGCATATCCATGCGGTTTACTGTAGTTCTATTTTATGCTTTTTGGCCTTCGATTCCCGGTTGTGTTGAAAAGATCAGAGGTAAAAGCCCATTGCACGCATCAGCGATAAACTCTGATGGTAATCACTGTCCCGAACAATGTTTTGAACAGAGAAGAGTGGTTCTTGAAGGCTTCCCTGGTAGCACAAACCCATCTAGAAGACGTCTACATTTGGGCTTGTTCAAGCCAAGAGGTTGTCTACAATCTTGCTTGTACAAGCTGAGTAATAGCCTTAGAACTCCCCAAACACTCCTGAAGCCAAGCTAATGCTCCCTCCGTATTCGTTTTGGGGAAGTCTTCGCAAGCTGTTCGTTAGACTTTCGTTAGACTATCTGTAGAACTTGCGTATGAAGGCTCATTTTGCTTGCCGGAGAAATTGGGCAATCCACCTTGCAAAAAAAAACGCTAACTGATGCATATGTTAACCGTGCACTAATGCAGATCGCTGGTACTGATATGCTTTTCTTCTAACCAGTCTTGTGATTCAGGATTTCTAGGAAATGTACATATATTGAATGCGACTGGCTTTAACTTTAAAACTAAAACACACCAAAGCTACTAAGCTGAAAAAGTTCAGTATAATGGTCTAAATGCACGCTTTTACAAACGCATAAATAAGAAAAGCACCCACATAGATTCCACAGTTTGTAATCAAATCTGAGAAGGTATAATGTTGAGAGGCCGTATGTGACATGCAATTTCTAAAGTGCTGTTCGCTTGCAAAGTGTATTAATGCTCTTGTGAGTCTATTCCTTTCTGATGATTTCGGTGCATGAATGACATTGTTGCCATATGTATGTATACGTTTGCATGTCACAGATGGGCTCTCACTATTATACCTTGACAGATTTCATTACCAAACTATGAAATCTATGCAGCTTTTAATATTTATGCCTTTGCAAAAGCATGCATTTAGCACATAACACTGAACGTTTTGCAGCTTAGTAACTTTGTTTTTATTTTGAAGTTAAAGCCAGTCACCTTCAATATATGTCCATTTGCTACAAATCCTAAATCACACCACTGGTTCCAAGAAAACAATACCAGTACCAGTGATCTGCATTTGCGCACGATTAATTTGGGTATACTGCTAACACAAGCAAAATTCATGCAGCACACAAGGGTGTTGAATGAGGCACATTGTAAAATGCCTCGTCTATAGCCAGCATTTCATAACAATTTTAAGAGGCAGCAAAATCAGCAAAATACAAAACTTTATTCTTGCAAATTATATACATGTGCTTGTCTTGATTCTGACTAAATATATACATAGGAAATGAATGGCATGTAATGCCTTGCACTGATTGACTAGACTGCATATATTATGGATTGCATGTCTAGAAAAACTGACCCCAAATCTTAACAGGACTAAGGTACAGGACTGAGGAGAAAGAAAGGCATGTCAGCTGGCGGCAGGTCCAGTATCCTTTGAAGAATCTGCGCCAGTCAAAAAAAGGAAAAAAAAACAGACTCACTTATTGTAAGGCCAGTAAAAGCCAAATGCTTAGCATAAACATAAGAAATAATCTCTACATATTAGAAAAATTAGCGAAGACACTTTGTTTTCTTTCATTGACTACTGTTAAGGGCATGTAATGCACACACCACTTTCAAACATTATAGGACTGATGCACTCATGATGCATAGTTACTTGTTTTAAGCCTGACCTTTCAGTGGCTGTCCTCACAAGACTGAACAATGGCATAAGAGAAACAAATACAACACATAAAAAACTGCTTAAAATCTGCAGGCATAAGCATAGTGTCCGAAGACAGGTATATTTCATTATATAATTTAAAATGCCCTTTTCACGTTCACCTAAAGCATCTCCCATGTCCTTTTGCTGCCTGGAATAAATAATTATAGCTTTCTTTTACACTGCATCTTGTAAGCAAATGGCCCTGAACGCCAACTCTACTTGGGGTTCCCAGAATTTATTGTCTAAAGTAAAATTCTTCAGAATGTATACGTTTCCCTATGGCCACAGTAAAGCATGATGTCACAACAGCATGCATAGATGGTCCTTGGAAGTTATCTGGCCATTGTGAACAGACTGATGTAAGTAGAGTTTAGAAACCCAAGACAAAATGTTAATCCCATACCATGCACTTCTGATATAGAACCAACAGTCGATTTTAATAAGATGTAAACATGCTACATGATGCTCACTCAGTTAAAAACATAAGTATATTTTCAATTTCTATATAAAAACTACCCGAACACTAAGCTTAATGTAACATGCTGACTTTTTACCCGCTCCCAAACTGCAATTCTTCAACCAGGCAGTTGCTGCTTGGCGAATGGCATGGGTCATCACATTTTCCCACGTGGTATTGCTATGAATAGCTTCTGGTATACCAAACCATCTAGTCAAACAGTGCAAGTAGCACGTGTACACAGTATCAGCAGTTGTTGCTGATATCCGAACCATTGCTACGTAGCATACGAACAGATCTGCAACTCATAAATAAAATTTGTGGAACATCAGTTCTATGGAACTGCAAGGGGGAGGAAGGCTTATAAAAGAAAGATATTCACCCGACTTAGCTACACTGGATGGATGATAATTTTTTTTTCAAATGTGTTCATCTGCTTTTATTTATTTTTTCATTCAAAACAGCATGGATTTTGTGAGTAAGAGTCACTGCACTTATGCCCAGTCAAACAGCAGCCCTCTAAACTTACCTTCCATGACACTGTAGACATGCACGTCCCTGAAGCTCTTTTTCTGCAGCTGGCTTGAAGTTTAGCTTAAGTTTCCACCCAAGCTGTCTGAAAATAGTGGGTAGGATGCCCGCAGTAAAGCTTCTTTAGTACCGGCCCCCCATAATAGAGAGCCGTTGTGTCTGAAAAAGAAAAAAAAAACATATTGGAAGAGAACAAAAGGGATTCAAAGCCGAAAACACCAAATATACACAATGCAGATATGTGGAAATATACACAGTGGCTACATGAAGGCAGGTATGAAAACCCCAGAAAAGGTAAGGCAGAACGGCAAATGACACTAGATGATTATGCATTCCAGAGAAATTATTACTGCAGCAATATGTACACACAAAAACTGTCGATGTAAACAGCCATAGTATTAACTAAAACTACTGCGTATACAACTCAAAAACATGAAGCCACACAATTTCAATAAACAATGAAGTCAGTTTAACATGCATATACAGTCGAGTCCCGCTACAACGAAATTCACGAGACACACAAAAATTTTCGTTGTGGCGGAACTTCGTTGACGCGAATTGGTATGTATATACCGTATTTTCGCGATACTAAGCCCCCCCCCCCTCTATTCTCGCGAAAAAAATTGGGGGAAAAGTTTGCATGCGAATCTAAGCACCCGCCTATTTGTTAAGAAGAGCACGTAGCCGGAGCCGTCGCACTCCCGAGGTGGCACGGCGTCCGCAGCGCGATCTCGCCGCACAGTCTGACTGCAGAGCCGCGCGATCTCGCCGCACAGTCGGACTGCAGAGCCGCGCGGACTCATGACGCCTGCGCACCGCGGGCATCAAGAGTCCGTCTCCGTGACGCTCGGCTCCGGCGGCGCGCGAGCGTCACAGGGATTTTTCGAATCTAAGCACCCCCCCCCTCACTTTGGGCATCGCGATCACGAAAAAAAGGGGGTGCTTAGACTCGAGTAAATACGGTACGTATGCCAAACGGCAAAGCCGCGAACGAAACCGAAACCATCATCAGGGAAATCTTTGCGATGGCGGTGAGCGGCAAAGGTTGACAGGTACCGAAGGCAGTCGATAAAGTGTCAACTTCAAGAGAGAATGCATATTCCGCCGCTGTTACAGCATTTTTCGTACATTGCGGCTGACGCCTAATCCAACGCGCGTGCCCGGCTGGTTGCGAAACACTCATTTTGCGGCACACGCACCTTCGCAATGAAGCAGTTTGAATTATCGCAATTTCACTGCATATTTATGACAAAGTCGGCAAGCTTGCGCTTACCGGAAGTTTTATTTCCCGAAGTCGGTCAGCCTGGATTTCTTACGCTTCACGGCAAGCAAAGGCGTTACACGAGTCTCAGAGTCCGTTAAGAGAGCCATCGCATTGTCGTGGGTACGGATAACTTTTCTGATGAGGCGAAAATGAACCATTGCTTTCAAAGC
The DNA here is from genome assembly GCF_013339745.2 of Dermacentor silvarum. Lineage (NCBI taxonomy): Eukaryota > Metazoa > Arthropoda > Arachnida > Ixodida > Ixodidae > Dermacentor > Dermacentor silvarum. Next base: position 270,953,974 of record NC_051154.1, on the reverse strand, counting down.
AGTCGCCGGAGTCGGTGTGTCTAGCGGATAGTCATTTTCCCCAAACGACGAGACGTTAGCATCTTGTTGACAACAGCGGCTGCGGCGCGGCCGCTATCTTGAAATGCAACGTGCACAAAGTGAGCGCCCGCGTGGGCCTCATCTTCAAAGCGATCTGCGATGGGGGCAAAGTGCAACTAGTGCCGGTAGAGTCGTGTGCGCTGTGCTTTCGACGTTTAGTTCGCGGTGAAGCGAGTGACGGCAGGGAGGTCAATTTGTTCGCTGTTATTGCCGCGTCTCACTCCAGCGTGTTGACACGGAGTTTCCGCGGTCATTGAGCGAGATCTGTTCATGTTTATCTGTGTGCGTGTGACACCGTGCCCGGTAATTTAGTTAGCGAATGTTTACTAGAAAACTACTATCTTTAGTTCGTATAGCTGTCTACTAACTTGCTATCGCAACCGATGCTTCACCTTGCGGGCGAAACTGCGAGATTTTTCCTTTTGCTTTCTGCCTCAGCGATCGTATGTGCCTTCTCCTCGAGAGAGAGAAGTTTACGCTTCATCGTTGGCGTATCCATTTCACCCAGACACACACCACAGAAAACAGCAGCGATTGTGGTGATCCCCTGCAGTGTTGCGCAGGCGCGTGGTGATCACACGTGGCTATGGATTGCAGTGGCTTAAACCGATACTTTGAATTTGATTTCGTTCGTGAAAACCTCGTTCAAGCGGACATACGATCGTCACAGCTTTGGAAGGGCCTTCTAATTTGACTACTCGGCAGTTCCAATTTCAATTCAGTCACAGTTTCCTTCTCGGAAAAGTTCGTTGAAGCGGAAATACCGAATAAAACGCCTTCGTTATGAAGGGACTTTTTTGTATTACTTTCTATGGGCAGCTGACGGGGAATCCGAAAATCTTCGTTGTGAGGGAAATTTCGTTGTAGCGGCATTCGTTGTAGGGGGATTCGACTGTAAAAGGAAGTAGACCTGGCACGAGTTATTTATAAAAATGTGCTCATGTAGTCTATTCATAACGCTTTTACTTACAAGGTGTCATCAGAAAGCAGGATTGCAGCTCTGCTCGGGTTCTAATATGGTCACGGTTTCTTTGTTCTCCAAGGGCAGCTTGTAATCAGCCACTGCCATTCTGCCAGTTTCGTTGGGAACACTGAGAGCTGCTAGGAGCCTTTCACCTTGACGTCTTATAGTCTTCCCATGTCTGTCATTAGGATGTGAATGTCTGAAAGCACCTAAAAAAGATAGACAAGAGTCATGCACACTTTGACAGCTTGGACGGTAGCTATATAACATCTTGCACGACGCAACTTCTACATGCATAATTATGCTCTATATAGCTGCACATGTTCGATCCTGCTCTGCTCGTTGTAATTCCAGTCCAAGCTTTTGGAAACTAGTGCCATCATTCTCCATCTGAGGTGCAACCTGGCTCAAGATTATGTCACTACGGTTGGTTTTCTTCGCTGAAATCATGGCCTCACTGCACTACGGGTAGCATTCATACGTAGAAATGCTTGCACTGGCCAGGCTGTCATACTTTTGCTGTTCAAGGCCTTAGGTACTACAAAAAATTAATCAAAGTGTATCTTGTACAACGGGCAACAAGGGAGTACGCCCAAAGTCTCATTTTGTTTTTGTGCGCCGCTTTGCTTTTGGATAACGCAGGTACAGCGCAACAATTTTCGGAAGGGAACTATGAGACAGGAAAGAATGCTGGTACACCGTACTGTGTAACGCAGGTACAGCGTTCTTTCCTGTCTCCGTTTCCTTACAAAAGTTGTTGCGCTGTACCTACGTTATTCAGTATGAATCAACGCACCCAAATCAAGCTGCTGTTGCTTTGCATTTGTTCTTCACAAAATAAATGCAGCAGACGTATATAAAACACACGTGCTTACGTCTCGATGCAATCAGTCGGGGACGCAGATATATTATTCGCATATAGTGATGCACTTGTAAGACCATCAACGAAGTAATTAAGTCAATAAGCGACATAGCTCGCGTTTATATAATTACAGCACCAGCTTTAAAAATTCGTAACTTTGGACCACGAGGAAACTAGGTGGCGACTCCGCGAGAAGCGGTTCCCGATGTAACAGTTTTAGCACGGACAGTCGTAAGAGAGAAAAACTTTAACCACTTGCCAAAATGAAGCTGAGCCATCAACGCAGAAACACACAGAGAATGCGATGTGTGCACGAAACCGACCCGTTGAATCCTTTGCAAAGCGCGGACGCTCGGCCATGCACGCCACGGCAAGCATCACGGCAAGCGCGAACGGAGACAATGCACAGGTGACAGGAGGCGCGGGAGAGCTAGCGTTGGAAGCGGCCAAGCCATAGTAGCGCACCAATTGTTGCGCCGTGCCATGTTATACTAGCCTGTGAAACTTCGTTGAAAATGTTATTAAAACTTTTACGAATTGCGTAATAACGGCACACATTTTTATTGAAAGGTTTTGTTGTATTGCCATCACGGGCTCACGAAACTATGGCCCGGCTTTCAGTTTGAGCTGATGCAGTAGGTTTGAATTGGCCATGGAGGAAGGAAAAATTCCTCCCTCCATGGAATTGGCTGATGCTTGGTACGCGCGCTGTAACCGTCTAACTAGCGGTCTATGCGAAATCGTCTCAAGCATAAACCTTGCAGTACGCTGGTAATACACTGTATTCTGCGGAGCGTTGTTATATGACATAACGATGTAATCATTCCATTGATGGTGCTGTCGAAGGAATCGTTGCAAGCTGGTAGTAAAAATGTGCGCAAGTTTTGCTTGCAAGAGTTGGAGACTGACTTTAAAAACGTGTACCAGAGCCTGTACGTCTCCACCAGGTCTTACAGCAGAAAACTTCAAGACATATAATATAAGCTGTACAGAAGACGTCTAACTTGGAGCTTACCTTAGCACTAGCCGTGTCAAGCTTGGTCAAGCTGAGTCAGGAACGCTTGTAGCCGACTTTTGCTTCCTGGGAATTGAAATTACTTCGTTTGACCGCTGGGATCCACTAAGCAGCTTGTTTTTTCTGCCGTGGGAAATTGTGAAAGATAACTTCGTCTTGGCCGCCGGTGCTCGTACAACCATAAGCAGCACAAAAGGACGGCATGGCAACACTGTATTAGACGGAGTTCTTGTGGTAACAGTCCTTTGAAGCATAAGCCGGAAACTCAGGGTGGAGATCTTGATCATTTGCGATAAAGGCCATGGATACAACACGACTGACGTGCAAAACCTGCACACGCTTTCCGCGCGGGAGCCTGGGACCCATATATTGACGTCATTTCCGCTAGCTTTCTCCTTCCGCCGCTGCGAGCCGCTGTGGGCGGAGCATAGCTGCGATTTGAATTCTTAATTACGCCGCCACTACTTGTATGATCAAAAAACAAAACTTCGTAGTGGGGATTTCAAGTGTCTGCGCTTCAGAAAAATGTCACTTTTTATAAATCTAAAAAATATTCAGTTTCCCTTTAAGAAGGATGGCTCGGTCAGAATTTGCGGCGATTTTAAAGTCACTCGAAATCCTGCTTGTGCCACGATGCAGTACCCGCTTCCGGTCATTCAAGATATCTTTGCGTCATTAGGAGGAGGCTAATTGTTCAGTACGCTCAACTTGCGGGATGCATATAACCAGGTGCTTTTGGACGAGGACTCTCGGAAGCTTTGCGTTATTAATGCTCACAAAGGCCTGTTTTGTTATAATAGGCTTCCATTCGGCATTCCCTCCGCTCCATTTCGAAAAAAAGTGATACAATACTGTCTGGCTTACCTGGCATTCAGGCTTACTTGGATGACGTTCTAGTCTCGGAAAGCTTTCAAGATTGCGTAGCACGATCGCAAAGTGTGTTAGAGCGGTTCAGAGAACACGGCGTGAAGCTCAGATACGATAAGTGTAAATTTAGCCAGCCATCTGTCACTTATCTTGGTCATCGTATTGACCAAGCCGGCCTTCACCCAACTGAGAAGAACGTAGATGCTATCATGAATGCTCCTAGTCCCGAAAACCTAAGCGTTCATTCCTTGGGATGATCTTTCTATTCAAAGTTTTTCCCAGATATGTGACGCACATTGTTCCCATTGTACCAGTTGTTAGAAAAAAACGTGTAGTGACAGTGGAAGTCCTCGCAGGAATCTGCATTTCGGAAGGCAAAACAGTGTCTTAAGGACGCTGAGGTCCTTGTGCATTTTGTTCCATCGAGGCAACTGAAGTTGGAATGTGACGCATCCACTCGTGGGATAGGCGCTGTTCTTTTTCACACAATTGGAAGCACCAACAGACCAGTCAGGTTCCGTTCAAGAACCCTGACAAAAGCCGAAAGAAATTATTCTCAATTAGAATGTGAAGCACTGGCACCTGTTTTTGGAGTTACTAAATTCCGGGATTATCATTTAGGTAGAGAGTTCGTCCTGGTTACGGGTCTGTGCCGAAGATTGTAGCGTCTGGCGTCACAGTCCTGTTCGTGGATTCGCCAACGCGCAAGCTGCCTAGCTGCTTCTGCTCGCTGTGTGATGTCTTCAGCACCCGTCTCGTTCTCATCAAATTCATGAGGAAGCATTGCATCTAATGTTGTTGTAACCTCACGGCCGTACACGAGGCTGAAGGGTATCTTGACGAGCCGTATTGTACGCGAAGGTGACATAGGGTAAAACCTCGTCCCAGTTCTTGTGCTCTACAATGCTTATCAAGTCAGCCAGTGTCCTGTTGAGTCGTTCCGTCAGCCCGTTTGTTTGAGGGTGATAGGCCGTGGTCTTCCGGTGGGCGGTACCACTTAAACAGAGAATGATGTCCAAAAACTTGGCCATGAACGCAGTACCTCTGTCCGTGATGACTACGGCGGGAGCGCCATGTCTTAAAACGATGGATTCAAGAAAAAATTTCGCCGCTTCATCTACTGTTCCCCGTCGCAGAGCACCTGTCTCGGCATATCTAGTGAGATAATCGGTGGCGACGATTATCCACCTATTGCCGGCAGTAGATGTTGGGAAGGTGCCCAGAAAATCCATGCCTACTTGTGCAAATGGTGTGGCAGGTACTTGAACAGGGTGCAGAAGGCCGACTGGCTTGACAGAAGGCGGTTTGCGGCGCTGGCAATCCAGACATATCTGAACAGAATGTTTAACGACTGCAGCAAGTCTTGGCCAGTAGTAATTCTGCCGAATCCGCGACAATGTGCGAGTGTAGCCCAAGTGCCCACCGGTCGGCTCGTTGTGGCAGGCGTGTAAGATTTCACGTCGAAGCGATGAGGGAACGAGTAAGCAGTTGCTGCCGCTAGGGGAGAAGTTCTTGTAGAGTACGTTGCAGCGCAAGCAGTATGACGCCAGCCCTCTTGAAAATAGCCTTGGCACGCTATTGGTTCGTCCTTCGAGGTAATCAATCAGCGGCAGCAATTCAACGTCATTTCGTTGCTGGCGTGAAAGATTGGCAGTGTCCACGAGTCCCAGAAAGACCGTGTCGTCGTCTTGTGCTGCCGCCTCAACAGGAGTCCGAGAAAGGCAGTCGGCATCTGCGTGTCGTTTTCCTGACTTGTATGTGACAGTAAAGTCGAACTCTTGGAGTCGAAGACTCCAACGTGCGAGCCGGCCGGAAGGATCTTTCAAATTAATGAGCCAGCAGAGCAAATGGTGATCACTAATAACGGTGAAAGACCGACCGTACAAATACGGATGGAATTTCAGAACTGCCCATACCATTGCGAGGCATTCTTTTTCAGTGGTGGAGTAGTTGGCCTCTACTCGGGACAGTGTCCTATTGGCGTAAGCGATCACCTTTTTGCTGTCGTCCTGCCATTGTACGAGCACCGCCCCTAGACCGACATTACTAGCGTCTGTATGCAATATCGTCGGGGCATCTTCGTCAAAGTGTGCAAGCACGGGAGGCGCTTGCATACGGTGCCGGAGCTCATGAAATGCCCGCTGCTGGTCTTCGCCCCTAGTGAAAGGGATATCTTCTCTGGTGAGCTGTGTTAACGGCCACGCGATGCGCGAGAAATTCGCAATAAATCGCCGGTAATATGCACATAGTCCCAGAAAACGTCGCACGGCCTTTTTGTCTGATGGGGTCAGGAAATTAGCGACGGCAGAAATTTTATCCAGATCAGGTCGGACTCCTTGGTTACTGACGACGTGACTGAGGAACTGGAGCTCTTGAAAACCTAAAATGGCACTTTTCAGGCTTCAACATGAGACCGGCAGATCGTATTGCTTCAAAAACAGTTTTCAGCCTTCGTAAGTGTTTGTCGAACGTTGCGGAAAAGACAATCACGTCATCCAGGTACACCAGGCATGTTTGCCATTTGTCCAGAGAGCACAGTGTCCATTAGAGGCTGAAATGTTGCTGGCGCTGCACACAAACCGAAGGGAAGGACCTGAAATTCATAAGTCCATCAGGCGTCACGAAGGCGGTTTTCGCACGGTCTCTCTCATCCACTTCGATCTGCCAATAACCGCTTTTCAAGTCCATTGAGGAAAAGTAGCACGCGTTTCGCAACCTGTCCAAGGAATTATCAATACGTGGCAGTGGATAAATGTCCTTTGTAACCTGATTGGGCTTCCGATAGTCGACGCAGAAGCGCAGGCTACCGTCCTTCTTTTTCACTAAAACAACAGGTGATGCCCAAGGACTATTATATGGTCGAATAACACCATCTTCCAGCATCATCTTCACTTGTCTTTGGATTGCCTCACGTTTCTTTGGGGCCACTCGATAAGGGTTTTGTCGAATAGGTCGGGCGTCGACATCAGTAATGATGCAATGTTTGGTAAGTGGCGTTTGACCAACTCTTGACGCAGATGAGAAACAGCCCTGGTACTGGTTGATGAGCTCAAGAAGACGGTCTCGCTCAACGGCCGTTAACGTCGAACTAACTTCTACAATAGGCGCAGTTGTGGGGATCGTAGATGTCGTCTCCTGCGCTAAGTGGCAGTCTTCTATCGGTATCACTTCGTCGAAATAAGCGACAGCAGTCTCTCACAATGTGTCGACGCTCCTTACTAAAATTCGTCAGCAAGAGCTCGGCACTTCCATCTACAAGTCCTCTGGCAATGGAGATGCTGCAATTCAGCGCTAGCGCCTTGATGTGTTCAGCGACTCCAGTCCCATTCTGCAGGCTGTCGCAGTGCACGGGTACGAGATAGCAACTCCGCGGCAAAAGTATCACGTCTGCAGCTATACGTAAGTGACGTTGTGAATGCTCCTCATCGGTGACATGACGCAACGTGACGCTTCTGTTGCGGATGTTGATCACGGCACCGTACTCACGCAGGAAATCTATCCCTAATATAAGTTCCTTGCAACACTCAGAATGACGAGGGTGGCGACGAAGGTTGAACCGGCGATTAGGAGTCGGGCTGTGCATTTCCCGACAGGTGTCATCAACTGACCTCCGGCGGTTCTTATGTTGGGTCCGTGCCATGGCGTCTTCACCTTCCTTAGTTTGTCCGCGAGCTGTAAGCTTATGATTAAAAAATGGGAGCCAGTGTCAACAAGAGCGGCTACTTGGTGGCCGTCAATGTGAACGATGAGGTCGGTGCTGACAACTTCAGTTACGTCTTTCAGAGTTGAGTCCGTCGTATTCGTCGTTGCATTCGCCGGAGTCTTTACTCGTCGTACGTCGATAATCGGGAATATGGAGAACTTCGAGTACTGGCAACCTCACCCCCGGAGGTCGCTGTGTCTAGTTTCCCCGTCGCGGGCTAGGGGACCTGCCCCTACTGACGTCGGCAAAACTGCGACGAGTCGGTGCATAGTAGCGCGCAGGAGATGGCGAAAGAGAGCGTGATCGGGGAGTCGTCGTAGTTTGCGGCTGGACGTTCACAGGAGCGTCGTAGGCGTGTCGACCGTCATACGGAGATTAGGCGTAGTTGGCAGAAAAGCCTGGATATTGGGCGGCACGGTAGTTTAGTTATTCCATTTGTGGCAAACTCGATAAACGTGTCCAGCTTCGCCACAATGGTAGCACACTGGTCGGCGGTCGACGGTGCGCCACAAATCGGTTTTCCGACGCTGATAGTTCGGTGGCAACACTCCATGGATCCAAGGATTGGCGTGTGTGTGTCAAAGATACGGCATTGTTTGTGGTGGAGTGATCGGCGAGGTCGGTAGAGCAGACGGGGGTGACGATATCAACTCTGTAGTGTAGGTGATGGTCTCGTTGTGGGTGTCAATGGCGGCGAAGTTACGTTGACTGGACGACGAACAGCCTCCGCATAAGTAAGGCGCCACGGCGCGTTGCCAGTCTGGTGATGAAAAAGCTTGCCGGACTTCTTCCCAGACCACATCAGCTACAAAAGATACTGCTGGTGCCGGTCCCATACTAACAAATCCGAGCTGCCAAAGCTCTTCTCGCACAACCTCTCGGATAACTTCACGCAGAGGCTTGTCGTTACTCGCAGCTAGTATGGAAGTGTTTGCCACCGAGTTACTCGCGTCATGCTGGCGGTATCGTTGCTGTAGGGCCCGTTCAATGGCTGTGGCCTCTTTTGTGAACTCCGCCACTGTTTTCGGTGGATTTCTCACAAGGCCGGCAAAGAGTTGTTCTTTCACTCCCCGCAAGAGATACCGCAGCTTTCTCCTCTGGCATGTCAGGGTCTGGCCTACGGAAAAGACGGGCCATGTCTTCTAAGAACATAGCAACACTCTCATTGGGTTTTTGAATGTGGATCTCAAGGAGCCGCTGTGCATTTTCCCTCCTGTAGATGCTTGTAAAAGTATCCAGCAGCTGTGTGCAGAAGTCATCCCAGGTGGCAAAGCTTCTCTCCCAGTTGACGTACCATGTACGAGCATTGTCCTTCAGATAAAAATAAGCGCTCGAGAGCTTGTCCGCTGAGCTGGTCATATGGTTGTACTTGGCGACGCGCTCGAACTGGTCTAGCCAATCTTGGACGTTTTCAAAGGCATCACCATGAAAGCTCTCCGGAACCATAGGGTTCTGCAGGGTTACTTGCGTTGGAGCCGGGTGGCCATGGTAGTTGCAGGAGGCAAACAATTTCTCGAGGTTTCTTACAGGGGACCGGACTCGGGCGCTAGGCCTAGTAGGCGGCAACTGAACCGGTGGACCGGTGTTTCGACGCACAATGGTGATTCTGGGCTCGATCGTTGGCTCCGCGAAGGGGTGCCAAGCATGAAGGATGGAGACTACCCAGCACCTCCACTAGTGTAACGACGTGGGATCGACGACGACGCGGAGCAGCACCAACAAGGACACCTTATCAATTGTCAAGAAAACCAACGTCTTCTTCGTCTCTACCCTTAAGTTAAAAGCCCGCGCTACTTCAACCTCGTCCCCACTGGCACATGCCAGCGGCAATATAGTTGTTCCGATATATACATATATATATGACGGAAGTATTTCTTTGGATCCGGTGTTGCATACATTAAAAGTGCAGGCGCACGTAGAAAAGCAAGAATATTTAATTTCGACATTTCGGCTGTGGTCCCACCTTCATGATGAAGGCCAGACGCCGGCGGAAACGTCACAATTAAATGTTTTTGCTTTTCTACGTGCGCCTGCACTTCTTTTAAATTATATATATAAATAAATATATATATAGAGAGGTGAAGGATGGAGAGGAGTGGTAGTTGGCCGCGTAGAACCTCCCCTCCCGCGAAATAAATTTCTAGCTATGCCACTGGTACAGGATGTACCACAAGAGCACACATATTCAGAATATGGTGAAAGCAGTGACGACTCACACAAGATGACCAGAACGCTTTATTAAACAATGATGGGAGGGACATTGAATGTGCCACTGCACACAGCAGTTATGTATGTTGCAAACTCACGGTAATAGTGCACTAAAATGAAATAAAATGCAGGAATACTTTTCAACATAAATATAAACTCACCAAGTCACTCGTGTAAGACACTGAGCTTGGATGGCGCTCATGTACGACACTGCTGTATGGGGGAAATGCAGCTTCATTGTCCTGTACAAACGCTTTGGTCTGTTTAAGGTAGACCTAAGGCAGCTAAGGGCTTATAGCTTGTTGTATTTCTTGCACAGCTGTACCAGGACATTTTGCTGTTCCTTAAGCAACCGCTCCAAATTGTCTGTATCTGTAATGCTGGGCACCTCTGCACTCTGCTGCAGAGTGTCCGATGCTCCGGGCTTTAGTTCAACCACTGAGACCAGCTTGTCTGACGATAACCTCACCACTGGGATGGATGCCAACAGAAAGAGATTCTCGTGCTTGACAGCGGTCAGGTTCACAGAGCTGTTCCCAAGCACTTGGTCATTCAGGTGATTCATGCTCACAACACATGGTCTGTCAATGCAGTTTGACGACATCATAGCCACATTTACATTATCATTCTTGTTGCTTGCATTGCGCTTGGCACTTGGGGCTACCACACGGGGGTCTTGTTTTCTGGTCTGCATCTTTTGCCTGCATGTTCTGTATCCCCGTAATAGACAATTTTTTGGGGGGCGAACGCTTCGGGGCTGGCGGCTGCTCCTTTTTTCTATTTACAACTGGCGGAACATAGTCACCACTAGCACCTGAGCTGCTCGTGCTGGAGGTGTCAGACAAACTGTCGTCATTCAGTCCTCCTCTCTTTAATGGTGCAACTTCTAATGTATTGTTGTACCCCTCAAGCAGGCATTCTGGCTCATATATCTTCTCTGCAACCTCAGCTTCAGCAGATGACTCGGGCTTTGATGCTATTGGAGGTGCAAGGTCAGCCTGCAAATGCACTGCGCTTTCAGGTAGAACAGCCTGTGAACTCCGAGGCCCAAGTGGCATTGAAGGTGTGTGCTTGACTCAACTACTTTCGAAGGTGTAACAGGCATGGTGCTGCCAGGGCAACCCACTGTTGGTGCTGATGAGAGAGCAATGAGCTTTGGTTGCTTGATTAGTGAATTGGAGGTCATAGTGCTGGTTACCATTTTAGACAGGAAGTGCTTGACTGATTCTGCAGGAACTATAGTAGTAGTAGCAGCAGCAGCAGGTGATTTAATGATGCTGGTCAGCTCTTCAAGTACCTTGATGGCCTCCTTTAGCTTGTTCAGCATATCTACCTTAGAACTTGGATAAGTGCTTCTGCTTGCGTTGCCTTGAACAGGTGCAGGTCTGAACACAATTTGAGATCCAATAACACAATTTCCTGTCTTTGCTTGGAATACACACAGCTCGGTAACATCCCCATCTGACTCATTTGCCCCCACACAAAGCATGCAAGATGAGAGTGGAGGCATCTCAAGTTTTGAGTTGGTTTCCTAATCTCCATTTGTATCAGGCTTCTTGTAGGTCTCACCACCACCATTCGTATTACTGGCATCAGGTGATTCATTTTCTTCAGTCTCTTGTGGGACTGCTAGTTCAGGAAAAGTCGGGCCTTCTTTTCCAGCCAAGCTGATGTCGTCTGAAATCTTAATGCCGCAGCCATCGTCGTCTTGCTGTTGTCCAGATGCAAACCCAACGGTCTGTGTTGTTTTGTTTGCATCCTGCACCCCTCCAGCAACTCTTTCCTGCTTCCCTGCAGGCCTCCCCACATCCACTGGCTTGCTAGAGGCAGTGGGTGAAACATCGCTTCTGCTCATAACAGGACTGATGGGCATCGCTGTTCCTTGAGGTGGAACCACAAGAAGTGTCTTGCCCGTAGTGGAGCCTTGTATCAGTGTTATGCGGATGACTACAGGAGAATGCCTGCTTTGTACAGAAGTCGAGCGTTTAGCCACTTTCCCGGTTGTCTGACTGCTGCTCTCTTGAGCTCCCTTGTGACTTTACAGTTGGTATAGCTGCAGCGGACAAGTGTGACTCTGTGACCGCTATTTTTGGAGCATTTGCAGTGACCTTCACAAAATTATTTACAGGTGTTGTCAGCTTGATGGTGCTTGCTGTCACTTTAGTGAAGGCTCTACTTACGTGACAGGGCGAACATTCCTGGGACATGTCGCCATAGCTTGGCCCCTTGCCGCCGGATTTCGCCGGTTGTGCTGCTATCACAGTCCTGCTGTTCTTCATCTTCTTGACAACGAGAATAGTGTCATCATTCCTGCCAGCAGTGGAGCGCATGCTACTTTCGTTATTCACAGGCAGTGTGGATGGCCTGCCTAAGTTTGCCTCCAACTGACCCAGTGGGCGTTCAAATGTACTAGGCTTATTTACACGAATCATTGGCGCTGGGGGCACATCCCTGACTGATGCATATGGGCTACATAGGAACCACTGGTGCAAAGCTCTTTGATAATGCCTCGGAGACACTACCTCCACCGCTGCCTGGCGCAGCTGCAACAGGGGTCACAATCCTTCCTTTTGGAAAGTTCGAGTTAACCTGTGTGGTTGGTGGAGCAATCCTTTCCCCAAGTTTTTCTGTAGGTGAAGGTCTGGGCAAGCTAGTCACCACTCTTGACACTCGTGGTGTTTTCTTTGGTTTAGATGTTTCTTCTGGCTTTGGCATTGTCAATTGAATCTCTCGAGTCAGTGGGCTGTCAGCAGGGCCATCTGGTTCTGTTACAACGATCAGCTCGTGCCTGTAAAACAAATTTGCACTTTTCAGTGTAAAAAGCAAAAAGATGCGAGCATTTATACTTGGCAGTATACAACATATAAAAGATGAAAAGCATGTAATGTAAAAAAAATATGACCAACTTACTTTAAGGTAGACTGCAACATAACTTCCCCAAAAAACATCTGTGAACTATTATTTTTGCCTGAATAGATGGCCGTGGTTATACCAAATTTTGTGGCTCTTGTAAGTCAGTGCATGCATATTATGGTTCCTTAAGCTTTTACACACAGGAAATCATCACTAGTCATGCTTCTGATCAATGTACTCATAAAATGTTATTTATGCAGACCTCACCTGTCTGTTTTGCACTGTCAATTTTTCATCAGCTATGCAGTAGTAGTCTAGTTACTTTCTAATCATCTCCAAAATAGAGGAAGCCAAACACACGAAAAAGAAATGCAAAATACAATTTAATTGAGCTTTTATTTCTTAAGAACAACAACATATACAGGAATGTGTGCTAAAGCTCTGAATTTTTACTGACCTACATACAAGTGAGGTCTTGTTGGAATCCATGCAAAATAGAAACAGAAAATGAAGAATCTCATGATGACACACAGACATGCTTGAACAAACGCCACAGAAAAAAGGAAAACATACAACTTTTCAATAATAATAAACAGTGACTATATACATATTCAAAATATATATGAAGCATGCACAATATATTTGCATTGCAACAACTTAGCTTGATGGATTACCTAATTTTTTTTGGTAATGACAAGAACTGACAAAAAATGACAAGAATGGAATTCTATAGGTAGCTGTGCCACAGTTTATGCCAGTACTAAAACGTTCTCATTTCATACACATTTCAGATGCTAGGAATGAGAAAATTTTCCTTTAAAGCACTAGTGTAGACCGCGTATAACATAAGTCGCCGGAGTCGTGAATATCTGCACAATAAGCGGTACCACAGTATAACCAAAACAACAATTTTCAAGCCCTGCACGTATGCAAAACATGTAGACCAAGCAACCGCGTGTATCCGACAATTGAAGTGTGTGACTGGGAGTTTTGCATCTGTTTATATTTACGAACGTTGAAAGGTTAATGTCCAAGTACCCACGATCTTCGCATGAAGCAGAAAAAGCAATAATAATAAAAAAAATGTCTCAATTTCACCCGAAAGGTGAAGCATCAATTGCGATAGCAAATTAGTAGAGAAGTATAAGGAGTAGGGATAGTAGTTTTAGCGGCTGCATAAACTTTACACATTCGCTTACTAACTGTATTAACATGCGTGGTGTCAACGCGCATAAGCAAACATGAATAGACTCGATGACCGCAGACCACCACTGTCAAAACGTGGCCGTGGGGAAACGCGGCTGCCGCAGCGAGCGAAGGTTCGTGCGGTCTATCGCTTAAACGGAAACTGAACGGCATAAACACAGCGCATACAAAGGTCAGAGCCATGTGGAGATCGCTCTAAGATACGGTGCGCGCAACACCGACAGCCGGCAAAGGCGCGAACGCATTTGTTGGCACAGTAGAAGCCGCCCCCTCCTGCGCTGCCTTCCTGTTTTGCGCCTTTCACGTGGGAAATTACGTCGCCAGTTCCCCTTGCGCCCGGTTGCAAGATGCGCATTTGATGCCGCAGCACAGCGTTGCCCTCCCCCCCTCCCATATCCCCATGGCCTTTCGTGCGATGGAAGTCGCGTTTGCTCTCCGCTGTGCATTCGCTCTCCGCGAAGGCGCACGTCCCCCACGCGCTTTCACTTGCACATACGGCTCGCGGCGCCGATTTTATCGTCCTTGGACTTGATGTTCCACGTCTCATACTCCTCCTCCACATCGCCCTCATTGATCTCCTCTCCGATCGGAGGGCACACCTCGTCGAGAAGCATGCTCGCTACCGCCCTTGTCGGCGAGATTTTCCCGCGTAAGCTGCATTATAACCGGTATTTCGTCTCACGCAGCTGCACTGTAAGCGGTATGCGTATACATGGAGTGCTATGGGAAAATTAACGGGAGTCTGAAAAGACCGTACTATATATCCGGTCCTGTACTATAAGTGGTTACGTTAAAGTGGTCTATACTGTACATGCAACATTCCATGAGTAAATACAATTCAATGTACCATACGATACTCTTAATAGGAAGTAATAAATTAGGAGGCGACACATTTAGGTTTTGAAACAGCTGCATTGTTCCAGTGTTTTAGCTGCCTGGGTTGTTCAGCCTGCATTCTCCAAGCTTTTAATAAAGTGAAAAATGGGTGGGCAATGCCTTGGTGCCAAAGTAAGAATAACAGAGAATGAGCTTCTTCATGAGAGTTTAATGTGACAGAGGATCACAGAAAGGTGGAGATGAAAAGTGATGTCGCTAGGGCCAATGTTTCAACAAGTGGACTTGTCATGATGAAGTCCCCTTGACAAAACAGGCTCCAGTGATATCCCTTGTTCGACCGTTCTTGAGAGCGTACTCATACAGCGAACAGTGCATTCGCACAGCAAAATGACCAATCTCTTGACACCCTATGCAAATGTATCCTTCTGTGACTTACACGTTGCTGTGCCCTTGTAAAAAATCTGGCCGAAAATCGTCTCCGATGACTATCGAAACATGCGATTAGCTGAAACACGTCATGTATAAGGTGTGTATTGCCGACGGGCTCCACTCTCAAGCTTCCCTCTGGGGCTTATGGTGGTGGTGCTATGAAGTCCACACATACTCAGTGGCGCACACACACAGTGACGTGATGCACAAACACATGAAGTGTCTGCACGATGACTAGTAGACGACAAAATGGGCATGCATACTTTTGAAAGGAAGTTTGCCTTTTCAGTCAGGCACACCTTTTGTTACTGACATAACCCGCTTCTATAAAGGGCTGCACATTTAGGCTTCCTTCTGATATACTATCAACAGTTTCTCTATACTGTGATCTTACACAACACTGCACTTGAAGAACATGCAAGAAAGTACTCTAAAAATTTTAAGATTCATTGGTGCTACCTCTTCACAACACTCTGTAGGCACTGGATGTATGAACGTGTTTTTTTTAATTATTTTTTTTGGGGGGGGGGGGAGTCTGTATCACTGGGACGGCAGAGTATGACCTAGATCTCTGTTGCAGCTAGCTAATCATCGCTCATTTTCTCAGTCCATCTGCTGTCCTTAACTACAATTTCCTGAGTGTCATTTCTTGAAGCAAAACAACTGTTGATTGATATTTATGATCATAACCTATCAGCTAGACCTTTTTTTCCCTTAATTAAACAGCACAGAGAAACATAAATTGAGCTGTATTAGTATGGCACTTCTTTAAAATACCAAAAAAGCCACTCCTGCTGTTAAAGCAGACTTGCTAAGCCAGAATAAATGGAAAAATGTGGAACATCATAAATTTTGACACAGTTTACTTAGCCCTAAGTAATTTTTAGCAGTAAATACGGACTATATTAGTAACGATGGACTACATAATGGTGGCAAGTTTCAAGGACTTTTACTGAGCTACAATGACCTAAATACAAAAAATATATTTATAATACTTCAAAATACATGACATAAGATTAAATTACCTGCGCTCCGGTGCTGCAGTGCAAAATCTTAGATATTAAATATTTAATTTCATTTCCTCTTCCAGTCATCACGCTCATGGCACAAAACAAAAACTGAGATCTAAAAGAATACCGGTATGTCTAAACTGGTTTAGTGTTGATGAAGAAAGACGCATTGACAGTCCAATACTAGCTACAGAATTACTAAAGTTCTTTTCCAAAGCATCCTCTCAGCAGCACAGTTGACGGCTGACTTCAGCCCCGGGTGGGTATTCTATAAGAGTCCACTAGCTGGCCTTTAACAAAATACCCCCCCGATTAGCGGTCTTGCTGCAGAAAAGTGAAATCAGAATAGCCAGCTTAACTGTTTCTCTTTTCGTACACACAGAAAATAGAAGTGGCTGCGTCATTTCTTGTGGTTCAAGGCCCATTGATGGGTGAGCCAGACCATCAGATTTCCTACAAATGTTACAAGAGGGAACACTGGTGGTGGAATCAGTCAGCTTCCCAGTCGAAAAATAAAAAGAACAGACTCCAATTGTGCCACATGTAAGAGGTCACCCGTGGTGAGAAAAGAGGACGAAGAAGTTCACAGAGTGCTCCGAACGGCGCGAGCGCTCGAGGCACGCAAGCCAAGGTGTATTCTGTGAGGGAGAAGCATCGAAGCAGTATTATCAACGTGGCTCTTGGGCTGGAAGGTCGCTTCGTCAGCTATGCTCTGACGACGGGAGCGCGGAGAGCCTGGCCACGAAGCTTGTGAGGCTGGCAAGGCCCAGGCGTAGCTGTAGTCCTTCGGAGACGTCCGAGTGAAGCTCCTCGGACCGGCGGCAGCTGCTCATGGTGGTTCCGGTCCTCTTCGCAAGGATCCCTCTTCCTCGGTGGAGCCCGATCAACCGATAATCACTGGGGCACCGGGTCACCACGCAGATCGCCGTAGGGCGAAGAACGCTTCGTGAAGCCTAACCAGGCAAGTGACACGTCAGCGGCGGCTAGCGGAGCTCCAGCCACGTACTCGGCCAGGTCAACGGAACCGCGAGTCGTCGGCACTCACGGCATCAGCGACGCCCCGAAAGAACAAGTCGCGAAGCCTAACCCGTCAAGCTTCTCAGCCACGTCAGCGCCAGCGACCGGGCTACGGGCTTCTACCAAGCAGGACTTCAAGTTGATCGACCGATCACAAGGCAGCCACGAGTAAGCGAGGGCCCACAGGAGCAACGACAGAGAGACAGGCTCATCGAGATTGCTGCCAGGAAAATATGAGCAACAGCGACGAACTGAGTGAGAGGTATTTATTCTTGTAGAGAGATACCAGTAGGCCAGAGTTGCCAGACTCTCGTGCGAGAAACTCCCAGGACTAACGTAGAGGAAATTAAGGGCATGTTTATGGATTCACTAGGTTATATTTTGGTGAACATTTATTTGTTTATTGTGTTTTAGTTTAGTGTGTGTTAGTTTGTGAGCTTTATTTTTAGTTTTGGTTTTGAGTGTGATTAAAAATCTGCTTGCTGTGTTGCCATGCGTCTTCCAGTCCAATCTCTATTACCACCCGCACGCCCCCGAGATCAGTGACAAAACACATCACAATTCGCGAGCCTGCCAGGATCTGTTCCCGGATTCTATTCAGCCCAGTCACTGATACTTGGGAGTTGCAGAGATGGATTGGGAGGCGATATTGGCTACTATTCGCAAGCAGAAGCTCAGCAAGCAGGAGGGCCTCAAATTAATCGAGGAGGAAATGAAGCACGTTGAGGCCGCTAGGTTAGCAGAACTTGCTGCAGTTAAGAAAGCCTACGAAGAGAGGAAACAGTTCCTAGAGACCAAGATGCCGCTAGAAAGAGCTCAGGCATCAAAAATGAAAGAGCGTGAGGCTGAGTTTATGATTGAGAGTAGGCCCGCTAGTGCAGCAGAGCTGCATGACATCAGAAAGATGCCAGAAGTTGGCAGAGTAGATAGCGCCCGCGACGACGTAGAGAAGCTCTCAACTACGGAACCCTTGAATGAGAAAGACAATGATATGAGGATGCGCGACATCCCAATAGAGATTTGCATAATCAAGGAGCGGAAGAGAGTAGAGGAAGTAGCTTCACCTTGGAATGATGTGGGGCTGGTAATGGAAAATGATTCAAGGGTTCACCAGGCACCAGACATGATGAGGCATTTAGACTTCGAGAGCAAGGAGAAGGCCGGCAGATACCCGAATCGCCCCAGACGCAAGGTAACTTGCAAGGGTAGGAAGAACTTGCACAGAACGTGTAAGGGTGGGATAAATGTACACAGGAGATTGAAAGCACGATGGAGTAAGAAAACGCGTGGGCATGAGAAGATCGGGGCACCAATGAGAAATTTCATGAAGCCAGAGTTAAGGCAGAGAGCTTCCAAGCTGCACGAGAAATGTGCTAGAGGAAGAAAGAGAAGGAAGCAGGCTGGACGTAGAGAAGCGTGGGAGCTTAGGAAAAAGGCGGAAAAAGTGAATGGGTATAACCGGTAGGATACCAAAGGAATATGATTTAGAAATGCCCTAGGACAATTGAATTGTTAGTTGGTACAATTGTGTGTAAATAACAAGTGTATAGGGGGAGAACATCAGTACATATGTGTAGGGTGTTTGGATAATTGCAAAATATGTTTGGATGCGGAGTTTGTTCCATGTGGAAGTGTGACAATGAACTAGCGAACTTTCCGAACAAATCTGTGCAGTGCATTATGTGGTGAAATTTGAATGGTGCGCGAAAATGTGGTGATGAGCAGTAAGACACGCCGACGCACAGAAAAGCAAGCACACCCAAGCCACAACGAAAGTCAAGTTCCTAGCAGAGAAGGCCAAGACTAAGCAGTTTTTGGGAAAAAACTCTTGAAGAGTGGCGAGAGAAGAGGACGAAGAAGTTCGCGGAGCGCTCCGAACGGCATGAGCGCTCGAGGCACACGAGCCGAGGTATAATCCGTGAGGGAGAAGCATCGAATCAGTATTATCGACGTGGCTCTTGCACTGGAAGGTCGCTTTGTCAGCTATGCTCTGACGACGGGAGCGCGGAGAGCCCGGCCACAAAGCTCGTGAGGCTGGCAATGCCCAAGCGTAGTTGTAGTCATCAGAGACGTCCGGGCCAAGCTCCTGGGACCGGCGGCAGCTGCTCACGGTGGTTCCAGTCCTCTTCGCAAGGATCCCTCTTCCTCGGCCGAGCCCGATCAACCGATATCACCGGGGCACCAGGTCGCCACCCAGATCGAAGTAGGGCGAAGAATGCTTCGCGAAGCCTAACCAGGCAAGTGACACATCAGCGGCGGCTACCTGAGCTCCAGCCACGTACTCCGCCAGGTCAACAGAACCGCGAGTCGTCGGCACTCACGGCATCAGCGACGCCCCGAAAGAACAAGTCGCAAAGCCTAACCCGTCAAGCTTCTCAGCCACGTCAGCGCCAGCGACCCGGGTTACGGGCTTCTACCAAGCAGGACTTCAAGTTGATCGACCGATCACAAGGCAGCCACGATTAAGCGAGGGCCCACAGGAGCAACGACAGAGAGAAAGGCTCATCGAGATTGCCGCCAGGAAAATATGAGCAACAGCGACGAACTGAGTGAGAGGTATTTATTCTTGTAGAGAGATACCAGTAGGCCAGAGTTGCCAGACTCTCGTGCGAGAAACTCCCAGGACTAACGTAGAGGAAATTAAGGGCATGTTTATGGATTCACTAGGTTGTATTTTGGTGAACATTTATTTGTTTATTGTGTTTTAGTTTAGTGTGTGTTAGTTTGTGAGCTTTATTTTTAGTTTTGGTTTTGAGTGTGATTAAAAATCTGCTTGCTGTGTTGCCATGCGTCTTCCAGTCCGATCTCTATTACCACCCGCACGCCCCCGAGATCAGTGACAAAACACATCACAATTGGCGAGCTGGCCAGGATCCGTTCCCGGATTCTATTCAGCCCAGTCACTGATACTCAGGAGTGGTAGAGATGGATTTGGAGGCAATATTGGCTATTCACAAGCAGAAGCTCGGCAATGAGCAGGGCCTCAAATTAATCGAGGAGGAAACGAAGTGCGTTGAGGCCGCTAGATTAGCAGAACTTGCTGCAGTTAAGAAAGCCTAAGAAGAGAGGAAACAGTTCCTATAGAAAGAGACCAAGATGCCGCAAGAGCTCAGGCATCGAAAATGAAAAAGCGTGAGGCTGAGTTTATGATTGAGAGTAGGCCCGCTAGTGCAGCAGAGCTGCATGATATCAGAAAGGTGCCAGAAGTTGGCAGAGTAGATAGCGGCCGCGACGACGTAGAGAAGCTCTTGACTACGGAACCCTTGAATAAGAAAGACAATAATATGAGGATGCGCGACATCCCGATAGACATTTGCATAATCAAGGAGCGGAAGAGAGTAGAGGAAGTAGCTTAACCTCGGAATGATGTGGGGCTGGTAATGGAAAATGATTCAAGGGTTCACCAGGCACCAGACATGATGAGGCATTTAGACTCCGAGAGCAAGGATAAGGCCGGCAGATACCCGAATCGCCCCAGACGCAAGGTGACTTGCAAGGGTAGGAAGAACTTGCACAGAACGTATAAGGGTGGGATAAACGTACAAAGGAGATTGAAAGCACGATGGCGTAAGAAAACCCAAGGGCATGAGAAGATCGGGGCACCAATGAGAAATTTCATGAAGCCAGAGTTAAGGCAGAGAACTTCCAAGCTGCACGAGAAATCTGCTAGAGGAGGAAAGAGAAGGAAGCAGGCTGGACGTAGAGAAGCGTGGGAGCTTAGGAAAAGGCGGAAAAAGTCAACGGGTATCACCGATAGAATACCAAAGGAATATGATTTAGAAATGCCCTAGGACAATTGAATTGTTAGTTGGTACAATTGTGTGTAAATAACAAGTGTATAGAGGGAGAACATCAGTACATATGTGTAGGGTGTTTGAATAATTGCAAAATATGTTTGGATGCGGAGTTTGTTCCATGTGGAAGTGTGACAATGAACTAGCGAACTTTCCGAACAAATCTGTGCAGTGCATTATGTGGTGAAATTTGAATGGTGCGCGAAAAGTGTGGTGATGAGCAGTAAGACACGCCGATGCACAGAAAAGCAAGCACACCCAAGCCACAACGAAAGTCAAGTTCCTAGCAGAGAAGGCCAAGACTAAGCAGTTTTTTGGGAAAAAACCCTTGAAGAGTGGCGAGAGAAGAGGACGAAGAAGTTCGCGGAGCGCTCCGAACGGCGCGAGCGCTCGAGGCACGCGAGCCGAGGTGTAATCCGTGAGGGAGAAGCATCGAAGGAGTATTATCGACATGGCTCTTGCACTGGAAGGTCGCTTCGTCAGCTATGCTCTGACGACGGGAGCGCGGAGAGCCCGGCCACGAAGCTCGTGAGGCTGGCAATGCCCAAGCGTAGCTGTAGTCATCAGAGACATCCGGGCGAAGCTCCTGGGACCGGCGGCAGCTGCTCACGGTGGTTCCAGTCCTCTTCGCAAGGATCCCTCTTCCTCGGCCAAGCCCGATCAACCGATAATCACCGGGGCACCGGGTCGCCACACAGATCGACGTAGGGCGAAGAACGCTTCGCGAAGCCTAACCAGGCAAGTGACACGTCAGCGGCGGCTAGCTACCTGAGCTCCAGCCACGTACTCCGCCAGGTCAACGAAACCGCGAGTCGTCGGCACTCACGGCATCAGCGACGCCCCGAAAGAACAAGTCGCAAAGCCTAACCCGTCAAGCTTCTCAGCCACGTCAGCGCCAGCGACCCGGGTTACGGGCTTCTACCAAGCAGGACTTCAAGTAGATCGACCGATCACAAGGCAGCCACGATTAAGCGAGGGCCCACAGGAGCAACGACAGAGAGAAAGGCTCATCGAGATTGCCGCCAGGAAATATGAGCAACAGCGACGAACTGAGTGAGAGGTATTTATTCTTGTAGAGAGATACCAGTAGGCCAGAGTTGCCAGACTCTCGTGCGAGAAACTCCCAGGACTAACGTAGAGGAAATTAAGGGCATGTTTATGGATTCACTAGGTTGTATTTTGGTGAACATTTATTTGTTTATTGTGTTTTAGTTTAGTGTGTGTTAGTTTGTGAGCTTTATTTTTAGTTTTGGTTTTGAGTGTGATTAAAAATCTGCTTGCTGTGTTGCCATGCGTCTTCCAGTCCGATCTCTATTACCACCCGCACGCCCCCGAGATCAGTGACAAAACACATCACAATTGGCGAGCTGGCCAGGATCCGTTCCCGGATTCTATTCAGCCCAGTCACTGATACTCAGGAGTGGTAGAGATGGATTTGGAGGCAATATTGGCTACTATTCACAAGCAGAAGCTCGGCAATGAGCAGGGCCTCAAATTAATCGAGGAGGAAACGAAGTGCGTTGAGGCCGCTAGATTAGCAGAACTTGCTGCAGTTAAGAAAGCCTAAGAAGAGAGGAAACAGTTCCTATAGAAAGAGACCAAGATGCCGCAAGAGCTCAGGCATCGAAAATGAAAAAGCGTGAGGCTGAGTTTATGATTGAGAGTAGGCCCGCTAGTGCAGCAGAGCTGCATGATATCAGAAAGGTGCCAGAAGTTGGCAGAGTAGATAGCGGCCGCGACGACGTAGAGAAGCTCTTGACTACGGAACCCTTGAATGAGAAAGACAATAATATGAGGATGCGCGACATCCCGATAGACATTTGCATAATCAAGGAGCGGAAGAGTAGAGGAAGTAGCTTAACCTCGGAATGATGTGGGGCTGGTAATGAAAAATGATTCAAGGGTTCACCAGGCACCAGACATGATGAGGCATTTAGACTCCGAGATCAAGGAGAAGGCCGGCAGATTCCCGAATCGCCCCAGACGCAAGGTGACTTGCAAGGGTAGGAAGAACTTGCACAGAACGTATAAGGGTGGGATAAACGTACAAAGGAGATTGAAAGCACGATGGCGTAAGAAAACCCAAGGGCATGAGAAGATCGGGGCACCAAAGAGAAATTTCATGAAGCCAGAGTTAAGGCAGAGAACTTCCAAGCTGCACGAGAAATGTGCTAGAGGAGGAAAGAGAAGGAAGCAGGCTGGACGTAGAGAAGCGTGGGAGCTTAGGAAAAGGCGGAAAAAGTGAACGGGTATAACCAATAGAATACCAAAGGAATATGATTTAGAAATGCCCTAGGACAATTGAATTGTTAGTTGGTACAATTGTGTGTAAATAACAAGTGTATAGGGGGAGAACATCAGTACATATGTGTAGGGTGTTTGGATAATTGCAAAATATGTTTGGATGCGGAGTTTGTTCCATGTGGAAGTGTGACAATGAACTAGCGAACTTTCCGAACAAATCTGTGCAGTGCATTATGTAGTGAAATTTGAATGGTGCGCGAAAGTGTGGTGATGAGCAGCAAGACACGCCGACGCACAGAAAAGCAAACACACCGAAGCCACAACGAAAGTGAAGTTCCTAGCAGAGAAGGCCAAGAGTAAGCAGTTTTTTGGGAAAAAACTCTTGAAGAGGGGGCTTATGTCACATGTAAGAGGTCGCCCGTGGCGAGAGAAGAGGACGAAGAAGTTCTCGGAGCGCTCCGAACGGTGCGAGCACTCGAGGCACGCGAGCCGAGGTGTAATAAGTGAGGGAGAAGCATCGAAGCAGTATTATCGACGTGGCTCTTGCACTGGAAGGTCGCTTCGTCAGCTATGCTCTGACAAAGGGAGCGCGGAGAACCCGGCCACGAAGCTCGTGAGGCTGGCAATGCCCAAGCGTAGCTGTAGTCATCAGAGACATCCGGGCGAAGCTCCTGGGACCGGCGGCAGCTGCTCACGGTGGTTCCAGTCCTCTTCGCAAGGATCCCTCTTCCTCGGCCGAGCCCGATCAACCAATAATCACCGGGGCACCGGGTCGCGACGTAGATCGACGTAGGGCGAAGAATGCTTCGCGAAGCCTAACCAGGCAAGTGACACGTCAGCGGCGGCTACCGGAGCTCCAGCCACGTACTCGGCCAGGTCAACGGAACCGCGAGTCGTCGGCACTCACGGCATCAGCGACGCCCCGAAAGAACAAGTCGCGAAGCCTAACCCGTCAAGCTTCTCAGCCACGTCAGCGCCAGCGACCGGGTTACGGGCTTCTACCAAGCAGGACTTCAAGTTGATCGACCGATCACAAGGCAGCCACGATTAAGCGAGGGCCCGCAGGAGCAACGACAGAGAGAAAGGCTCATCGAGATTGCCGCCAGGAAATATATGAGCAACA
Source organism: Dermacentor silvarum (assembly GCF_013339745.2). NCBI lineage: Eukaryota > Metazoa > Arthropoda > Arachnida > Ixodida > Ixodidae > Dermacentor > Dermacentor silvarum. The sequence goes on along the minus strand of NC_051154.1, from coordinate 270,929,782 downwards.
GCGACGAACTGAGTGAGAGGTATTTATTCTTGTAGAGAGATACCAGTAGGCCAGAGTTGCCAGACTCTCGTGCGAGAAACTCCCAGGACTAACGTAGAGGAAATTAAGGGCATGTTTATGGATTCACTAGGTTGTATTTTGGTGAACATTTATTTGTTTATTGTGTTTTAGTTTAGTGTGTGTTAGTTTGTGAGCTTTATTTTTAGTTTTGGTTTTGAGTGTGATTAAAAATCTGCTTGCTGTGTTGCCATGCGTCTTCCAGTCCGATCTCTATTACCACCCGCACGCCCCCGAGATCAGTGACAAAACACATCACAATTGGCGAGCTGGCCAGGATCCGTTCCCGGATTCTATTCAGCCCAGTCACTGATACTCAGGAGTGGTAGAGATGGATTTGGAGGCAATATTGGCTACTATTCACAAGCAGAAGCTCGGCAATGAGCAGGGCCTCAAATTAATCGAGGAGGAAACGAAGTGCGTTGAGGCCGCTAGATTAGCAGAACTTGCTGCAGTTAAGAAAGCCTAAGAAGAGAGGAAACAGTTCCTATAGAAAGAGACCAAGATGCCGCAAGAGCTCAGGCATCGAAAATGAAAAAGCGTGAGGCTGAGTTTATGATTGAGAGTAGGCCCGCTAGTGCAGCAGAGCTGCATGATATCAGAAAGGTGCCAGAAGTTGGCAGAGTAGATAGCGGCCGCGACGACGTAGAGAAGCTCTTGACTACGGAACCCTTGAATGAGAAAGACAATAATATGAGGATGCGCGACATCCCGATAGACATTTGCATAATCAAGGAGCGGAAGAGTAGAGGAAGTAGCTTAACCTCGGAATGATGTGGGGCTGGTAATGGAAAATGATTCAAGGGTTCACCAGGCACCAGACATGATGAGGCATTTAGACTCCGAGATCAAGGAGAAGGCCGGCAGATACCCGAATCGCCCCAGACGCAAGGTGACTTGCAAGGGTAGGAAGAACTTGCACAGAACGTATAAGGGTGGGATAAACGTACAAAGGAGATTGAAAGCACGATGGCGTAAGAAAACCCAAGGGCATGAGAAGATCGGGGCACCAAAGAGAAATTTCATGAAGCCAGAGTTAAGGCAGAGAACTTCCAAGCTGCACGAGAAATGTGCTAGAGGAGGAAAGAGAAGGAAGCAGGCTGGACGTAGAGAAGCGTGGGAGCTTAGGAAAAGGCGGAAAAAGTGAACGGGTATAACCAATAGAATACCAAAGGAATATGATTTAGAAATGCCCTAGGACAATTGAATTGTTAGTTGGTACAATTGTGTGTAAATAACAAGTGTATAGGGGGAGAACATCAGTACATATGTGTAGGGTGTTTGGATAATTGCAAAATATGTTTGGATGCAGAGTTTGTTCCATGTGGAAGTGTGACAATGAACTAGCGAACTTTCCGAACAAATCTGTGCAGTGCATTATGTGGTGAAATTTCAATGGTGCGCGAAAATGTGGTGATGAGCAGTAAGACACGCCGACGCACAGAAAAGCAAGCACACCCAAGCCACAACGAAAGTGAAGTTCCTAGCAGAGAAGGCCAAGAGTAAGCAGTTTTTTGGGAAAAAACTCTTGAAGAGGGGGCTTATGTCACATGTAAGAGGTCGCCCGTGGCGAGAGAAGAGGACGAAGAAGTTCTCGGAGCGCTCCGAACGGCGCGAGCACTCGAGGCACGCGAGCCGAGGTGTAATAAGTGAGGGAGAAGCATCGAAGCAGTATTATCGACGTGGCTCTTGCACTGGAAGGTCGCTTCGTCAGCTATGCTCTGACAAAGGGAGCGCGGAGAACCCGGCCACGAAGCTCGTGAGGCTGGCAATGCCCAAGCGTAGCTGTAGTCATCAGAGACGTCCGGGCGAAGCTCCTGGGACCAGCGGCAGCTGCTCACGGTGGTTCCAGTCCTCTTCGCAAGGATCCCTCTTCCTCGGCCGAGCCCGATCAACCAATAATCACCGGGGCACCGGGTCGCCACGCAGATCGACGTAGGGCGAAGAATGCTTCGCGAAGCCTTACCAGGGAAGTGACACGTCAGCGGCGGCTACCGGAGCTCCAGCCACGTACTCGGCCAGGTCAACGGAACCGCGAAGTCGTCGGCACTCACGGCATCAGCGACGCCCCGAAAGAACAAGTCGCGAAGCCTAACCCGTCAAGCTTCTCAGCCAAGTCAGCTCCAGCGACCGGGTTACGGGCTTCTACCAAGCAGGACTTCAAGTTGATCGACCGATCACAAGGCAGCCACGATTAAGCGACGGCCCGCAGGAGCAACGACAGAGAGAAAGGCTCATCGAGATTGCCGCCAGGAAAATATGAGCAACAGCGACGAACTGAGTGAGAGGTATTTATTCTTGTAGAGAGATACCAGTAGGCCAGAGTTGCCAGACTCTCGTGCGAGAAACTCCCAGGACTAACGTAGAGGAAATTAAGGGCATGTTTATGGATTCACTAGGTTGTATTTTGGTGAACATTTATTTGTTTATTGTGTTTTAGTTTAGTGTGTGTTAGTTTGTGAGCTTTATTTTTAGTTTTGGTTTTGAGTGTGATTAAAAATCTGCTTGCTGTGTTGCCATGCGTCTTCCAGTCCGATCTCTATTACCACCCGCACGCCCCCGAGATCAGTGACAATACACAACACAATTGGCGAGCTGGCCAGGATCCGTTCCCGGATTCTATTCAGCCCAGTCACTGATACTCAGGAGTTGTAGAGATGGATTTGGAGGCGATATTGGCTACTATTCGCAAGCAGAAGCTCGGCAAGGAGCAGGGCCTCAAATTAATCGAGGAGGAAACGAAGTGCGTTGAGGCCGCTAGATTAGCAGAACTTGCTACAGTTAAGAAAGCCTAGGAAGAGAGGAAACAGTTCCTATAGAAAGAGACCAAGATGCCGCAAGAAGAGCTCAGGCATCGAAAATGAAAAAGCGTGAGGCTGAGTTTATGATTGAGAGTAGGCCCGCTAGTGCAGCAGAGCTGCATGATATCAGAAAGGTGCCAGAATTTGGCAGAGTAGATAGCGGCCGGACGACATAGAGAAGCTCTCGACTACGGAACCCTTGAATGAGAAAGACAATATGAGGATGCGCGACATCCCGATAGAGATCTGCATAATCAAGGAGCGGAAGAGAGTAGAGGAAGTAGCTTAACCTCGGAATGATGTGGGGCTGGTAATGGAAAATGATTCAAGGGTTCACCAGGCACCAGACATGATGAGGCATTTAGACTTCGAGAGCAAGGAGAAGGCCGGCAGATACCCGAATCGCCCCAGACGCAAGGTAACTTGCAAGGGTAGGAAGAACTTGCACAGAACGTGTAAGGGTGGGATAAATGTACACAGGAGATTGAAAGCACGATGGCGTAAGAAAACGCGTGGGCATGAGAAGATCGGGGCACCAATGAGAAATTTCATGAAGCCAGAGTTAAGGCAGAGAGCTTCCAAGCTGCACGAGAAATTTGCTAGAGGAGGAAAGAGAAGGAAGCAGGCTGGACGTAGAGAAGCGTGGGAGCTTAGGAAAAGGCGGAAAAAGTGAACTGGGTATCACCGATAGGATACCAAAGGAATATGATTTAGAAATGCCGTAGGACAATTAAATTGTTAGTTGGTACAATTGTGTGTAAATAACAAGTGTATAGGGGGAGAACATCAGTACATATGTGTAGGGTGTTTGGATAATTGCAAAATATGTTTGGATGCGGAGTTTGTTCCATGTGGAAGTGTGACAATGAACTAGCGAACTTTCCGAACAAATCTGTGCAGTGCATTATGTGGTGAAATTTGAATGGTGCGCGAAAGTGTGGTGATGAGCAGTAAGACACGCCGACGCACAGAAAAGCAAGGACACCCATGCCACAACGAAAGTCAAGTTCCTAGCAGAGAAGGCCAAGACTAAGCAGTTTTTTGGGAAAAAACTCTTGAAGAGTGGCGAGAGAAGAGGACGAAGAAGTTCGCGGAGCGCTCCGAACGGCGCGAGCGCTCGAGGCACGCGAGCCGAGGTGTAATCCGTGAGGGAGAAGCATCGAAGGAGTATTATCGACGTGGCTCTTGCACTGGAAGGTCGCTTCGTCAGCTATGCTCTGACGACGGGAGCGCGGAGAGCCCGGCCACGAAGCTCGTGAGGCTGGCAATGCCCAAGCGTAGCTGTAGTCATCAGAGACATCCGGGCGAAGCTCCTGGGACCGGCGGCAGCTGCTCACGGTGGTTCCAGTCCTCTTCGCAAGGATCCCTCTTCCTCGGCCGAGCCCGATCAACCGATAATCACCGGGGCACCGGGTCGCCACCCAGATCGACGTAGGGCGAAGAACGCTTCGCGAAGCCTAACCAGGCAAGTGACACGTCAGCGGCGGCTACCGGAGCTCCAGCCACGTACTCGGCCAGGTCAACGGAACCGCGAGTCGTCGGCACTCACGGCATCAGCGACGCCCCGAAAGAACAAGTCGCGAAGCCTAACCCGTCAAGCTTCTCAGCCACGTCATCGCCAGCGACCGGGTTACTGGCTTCTACCAAGCAGGACTTCAAGTTCATCGACCGATCACAAGGCAGCCACGATTAAGCGAGGGCCCGCAGGAGCAACGACACAGAGAAAGGCTCATCGAGATTGCCGCCAGGAAAATATGAGCAACAGCGACGAACTGAGTGAGAGGTATTTATTCTTGTAGAGAGATACCAGTAGACCAGAGTTGCCAGACTCTCGTGCGAGAAACTCCCAGGACTAACGTAGAGGAAATTAAGGGCATGTTTATGGATTCACTAGGTTGTATTTTGGTGAACATTTATTTGTTTATTGTGTTTTAGTTTAGTGTGTGTTAGTTTGTGAGCTTTATTTTTAGTTTTGGTTTTGAGTGTGATTAAAAATCTGCTTGCTGTGTTGCCATGCGTCTTCCAGTCCGATCTCTATTACCACCCGCACGCCCCCGAGATCAGTGACAATACACAACACAATTGGCGAGCTGGCCAGGATCCGTTCCCAGATTCTATTCAGCCCAGTCACTGATACTCAGGAGTTGTAGAGATGGATTTGGAGGCGATATTGGCTACTATTCGCAAGCAGAAGCTCGGCAAGGAGCAGGGCCTCAAATGAATCGAGGAGGAAACGAAGTGCGTTGAGGCCGCTAGATTAGCAGAACTTGCTGCAGTTAAGAAAGCCTAGGAAGAGAGGAAACAGTTCCTATAGAAAGAGACCAAGATGCCGCAAGAAAGAGCTCAGGCATCGAAAATGAAAAAGTGTGAGGCTGAGTTTTGAGAGTAGGCCCGCTAGTGCAGCAGAGCTGCATGATATCAGAAAGGTGCCAGAAGTTGGCAGAGTAGATAGCGGCCGTGACGACGTAGAGAAGCTCTCGACTACGGAACCCTTGAATGAGAAAGACAATAATATGAGGATGCACGACATCCCGATAGAGATCTGCATAATCAAGGAGCTGAAGAGAGTAGAGGAAGTAGCTTAACCTCGGAATGATGTGGGGCTGGTAATGGAAAATGATTCAAGGGTTCACCAGGCACCAGACATGATGAGGCATTTAGACTCCGAGAGCAAGGAGAAGGCCGGCAGATACCCGAATCGCCCCAGACGCAAGGTAACTTGCAAGGGTAGGAAGAACTTGCACAGAACGTGTAAGGGTGGGATAAATGTACACAGGAGATTGAAAGCACGATGGCGTAAGAAAACCCAAGGGCATGAGAAGATCGGGGCACCAATGAGAAATTTCATGAAGCCAGAGTTAAGGCAGAGAACTTCCAAGCTGCACGAGAAATGTGCTAGAGGAGGAAAGAGAAGGAAGCAGGCTAGACGTAGAGAAGCGTGGGAGCTTAGGAAAAGGCGGAAAAGTGAACGGGTATCACCGATAGAATACCGAAGGAATATGATTTAGAAATGCCCTAGGACAATTGAATTGTTAGTTGGTACAATTGTGTGTAAACAACAAGTGTATAGGGGGAGAAAATATAAGCAACAACAACAAACTGAGTGAGAGGTATTTATTCTTGTAGAGAGATACCAGTAGGCCAGAGTTGCCAGACTCTCGTGCGAGAAACTCCCAGGACTAACGTAGAGGAAATTAAGGGCATGTTTATGGATTCACTAGGTTGTATTTTGGTGAACATTTATTTGTTTATTGTGTTTTAGTTTAGTGTGTGTTAGTTTGTGAGCTTTATTTTTAGTTTTGGTTTTGAGTGTGATTAAAAATCTGCTTGCTGTGTTTCCATGCGTCTTCCAGTCCGATCTGTATTACCACCCGCACGCCCCCGAGATCAGTGACAAAAAACTTCACAAATTGCACCTTCCAATACGAATCAACTATAACCAATTGGAAAATCCCTACTTCCATCTGGTTACGAATGGGTCAGAGGAGAAACCAAATGAGTCCAATTGGGCTTACCAATTGGAATCAACTGGGCCCATTAGGGACAAATTGAAATCATTACCTCCAATCGGTTACGACTGATTCAGGGATGCAACCAATTGAGTCCTATTGGACTTGCCAGTTTGAACCAGCTAGGCTTACCTTACATTCCCAACTGAGTCTAATTGGACTACCAGTAGGAGTAAACTACCTGCTGAGCACGATATCGCAGGATTGAATCCCGGCCGTGGCGGCCGCATTTCAATGGAGGCGAAATGCAAGAAGTGCACGTTCTTTACCCCAGGTGGTCAAAATCAATCTGGAGCCCTCCACTACAGCGTGCCTCATAATCAGAACTAGTTTTGGCACGTAAAACCCCAGAAAGAAGAAGGAATAAACTAGAACGTAACCAGCTGGGAAATCAGACTTCCAGTTTATGAACCCATTCAAAGGAAGTGGATGAGTTACAGCTATATATGCATGAAGTACTAAGGCCAAACCTGTTCCTAACAGCTGGAATCCAATTTAGGTTTGCTTTGTGAGGTATATATGTGTATTGGTATTGGTCATTCCAACCAATTAGGTACAATTGGGCACTCCAACAAAAACCAATTGGTCATGTTCCAGTTGGTCCAATTATGTACTAATTTACGCTTGGAAATTTTCTTATTGGTACCGATTGGAAATTTCGCAATTGGAGTCTATTTTTTTTTACAGGGACCATGGGAACAATGGGTAGTACATGGTGTTGTTGAATGTGTGCTTGTGGCTTCAGGTGTGTTTGGGGCATTATTTCTTACGTTTCATTTTCCTAAATTCCTAAGCAATCATACTTTTACTGACATGGCAAGGCCATAAGTCTGTACATGCATAATCATTATGTTCAGTAGCCTGGCAAGGGAACAAGAATTCAGAATCACCATTTGGCCTCTAGATTCTGTAAAGGAGTATGTTTATCTAGGTCAGTTACTCACAGGGGACCCTGATCATGCGAAGGAAATTTACAGAATTAAATTGGGTTGGAGTGCATACAGCAGGCATAGCTAAATCCTGACTCGGAGCTTACCACTGTCATTGAAAAGAAAAGTGTACAATCATTGCATTCTATCGGTGCTAACATATGGGGCAGAAACTTGGAGGTTAACAAAGAAGCTTGAGAACAAGTTAAGGACCGCATAAAGAGCGATGGAACGAAAAATGTTAGGCCTAACATTAAGAGACAGGAAGAGAGCGATGCAGATCAGAGAGAAATGGGGATAGCCAATATTCTAGTTGACATTAAGCGGAAAAAATGAATCTGGCCAGACCGTGTAATGCGATGGATGGATAACCGGTGGACCATTAGAGTTACAGAATGGATACCAAGAGAAGGGAAGCGCAGTGGAAGATAGCTGAAAACTAGGTGCGGTGACGAAGTTAGGAAATTTTCATGTGCAAGTTGGAATCAGCTAGCGCATGACAGGCAGGGTTCGTACAGGTTTCCAAGGACTTTTCAAGGACCTTTCAAAAAATTTAAATATTTAATACGGTAGTTCACACACGTTACACTTTATTGAACAGAACAAAGGAAAGTGATTTGACTTAGTGCACGTACAGTTTCATTCGACTAGATGAAATTCTGAAGCTCAGGGTGGGTCTTTCAGTTTCTTTTCTATTTGCGTCTTAATGCTGCCGAGTTCTTCAGCCTTCGCTTTTTGTGGTCTTTCTCAAGCTGTTTGATTTCACCACGTGCGAGATATCACCAGTTCTCTCAGCCTTTTCTGCATATCCACCTGCAGAGGCTGTTAAATCGGCAAAAACTGCTGGAAGCTTCTTTTTCTTCGTCTGCAACCCTTCAACTTCCATGATTGTGCGCATTTTTGTCTGTTTTGAGTTTTTCTGGTACCGTTTCTTTTCCGATTCTAAGTGTGCACCGTAATGCTGCCTCACTGTGGACACAGCTATTCTGAGTTCTTTTATTATAGCAACATTCAAAATTCCACCTGCCCTGTCCACTGCGTCACATATGATACGCTGTGAAATGTATGACAAACCTTTCAGATTCTCTACGGAGATCTGGCGGTTGACGCTGAAATCCCGTTCGACAGTTGCTTGCCCATGGCTCAAAACAAGCAACAGCCTGACTGCTTTCCACAGCTCTTTGTAGGAGGGATTGAAGCTCTGTGACACTCCGCCCTGTGGCACTCCAGTTTCCTGCACAAATGGTCTTGATACAGCATTTCCCATACGAACACGGAATGTGCGATTAGATAAATAACTTTCTATGACATTTAACATGTTACCACGTGTACCAACGTGTGAGAGGTCTCTAAGTATTCCAAACCACCACGTGGTATCGTAGGCTTTTTCCATATCAAGGAATACAGACAGAAAGAACTGTTTATGGACAAAAGCTTCACGAATTTGCGTCTCAATACGTATCAGATGGTCGGCGGTGGATCAACCCTCTCGAGCAGTTTGTTTGATTCAAGGAAATGTATTAGTCGTCGGTTTATCATTTTTTCGAACAGTTTGCAGAGACAGCTTGTTAGTGCTATAGGCCGGTAACTTGAAGCAGACAATGGCTTCTTGCCCTGCTTCAGTATAGGAATGACAATGGCCTCTTTCCAGGCAGAGAGAATCTCGCCGGAGGTCCATATAGCATTGTCTAGGGAGAGCAGAGTTTTCTTTGTTTCATGGGGAAGGTGTTTCAGCATTTGATAAGCTATGCGATCAAGCCTGGGGCAGACTTGTTGCAGCAACTAAGCAATCCATACAGCTCAGCAATGCAGAATGGCAGGTTGTATGTCTCGTGTCTGGTACATTTTCTTTCTAATTTGTTTTTCTATTGCAGCCTTGTGTCCTTTAAATGTTTGTGAATAATGGGATGAGCTGGCCACATGTTCAAAATGTGCTCCCAGGCAGTTAGCTTGGTTTTCCAGACTGTCGCCTTGTGTGTTTACCAACGGGAGTGAATGAGTTTGTAGTCCTTTTATCTTATTAACTTTCTTCCAGACTCTGCCCTCGTCTGTATACGAGTTGATGCCTGATAAAAACTCCCAACTCTCTCTCCTGGCCTGTCGACGCGTTCTTCTGCCCTGCGATTTTATCTTCTTAAAATTGACAAGATTCTTTGCAGTTGGGGAGTCGCGTAGCAACCCCCACGCTTTGTTCTGTTTCCTACGAGTGTTCCGACATTCGTCGTTCCACCATGGGACACGGTGTTTGCAGGTTGCACCACGTATTTCAGGTATACATTCAGAACGGCATCGATTATAAAAGATCTAAGATACTCGACAGCAGCATCAATTCCCAGCGAAGATATTGTAACAGATACGAAAGGCAGGCACAAAAAGAGAGAAGAGAAGACGAAGAGAACGAAGAGCTCGAGAGGCCAGACTGCGCTACGATCACGCTCCGATCATCGCCCATCTCCTGTAAAATAAAACCATTTCTTCAACTCTTCGTAACAGTTGTGGTGGAAGTGCTGGGTAATAGACACCCGAAGACGGAGGCTGAACCACAAGTTCTTCGACGGAGCAGTCACCTTGCTGGACTCCCACCGAATACACCGGAGTTGAACATGTCCTACAACGCAGATGAACAACGGCCTATTCCAACTGCTGCGCCGACCAGTTCCATTCAGCAACTGAGAGATGTGCATCCCTTCGCCGGAAGACCGGACGAAGACGTCGAGGAATGGCTCATCCATTATCACAGGGTGAGTGCCGCCAACAAGTGGAACAGCGCTTCTCAGCTATCGAACGTCGTGTTCTTTCTAACGGATACTGCGTTGATGTGGTTCGACAATCACGAGGAAACGTTAACGACATGGGGCAGATTTGTTTCTGAAATCAAAGAGCGATTCGGCGACTCCGCGACGAAAAAGAAAAGGGCAGAACAGACGCTACTGCAACGCGCGCAAGTGCCAGGCGAAACCTGCACGACCTACATTGAGGCAGTAATAAAACTGTGTAGGATGGTAGATTCTGGAATGTCTGAGGAAGACAAAGTCGGGCACATCCTAAAAGGAATTGCTGAGGATGTTTACAGTTTCCTCATCGCAAAAGACACCCTGGCTTCCGTCGCCGACATCATTCGGCACTGTCGCACTTTCGAGCAACTGAAGACGAGGCGCATCACGCCGAAGTTTGGCAGGCTAGCCAATGTGACGACAGTTGCAAGCGTAGAGAGCAACCAGCCCCTCGATCTTGCAGCAACGATCCGACAAATAGTTCGGGAGGAACTCAGCCTGCACACGCAAGTGACGCACCCAGGCACTCATAGCTTCCGCTTACCACCAGATTTCGAGCCAAACGTGGCATCCTTCTCCCCGTATACTGCGGCAAGGGGCATTGAGGATTATGAACTCGCGCCCCGGCAGCAGCCACATCTCTACGACAGAGGCCCTACTTATGACGCTCAGCCACAACGAGAACAGCCGCGTTTTTACCCCCGAAGCCCTGCGACTTCTGTGAGGCCGCGCCAAGAACAGCACCGACCCTACTACCACGACGTGGCTTATAACCGATATAACGGATTTCAGCTACCAGCAGAGACACGTTATCCACATGACAACGAACTTTCTCACCGCCCGCAGCAGGCTAGCATTCGCTTCGAGGAAGATGCTGTCAACCGCGACCCTCCCGTGTGCTACAACTGCGGTTCCACAGGCCATATTGCTCGGTATTGTTGCCAAGGCCGTCAATCACGAAGGACACCACCGATGTTCTCGCCTCCCGGAACCCGTACTTCATATGACTTGCGGACGACCGATTTGCTTCCAATGAACCGCTTCTCGCGCGCGACCAGATGCAGTGATTCGCCAGCATCTGAGCACAGTTTGACGCCACTAAATAACCGTCCCCGTCGCTCTCCGTCCCCTCGGCGCCGTTCTTCCTCACCGCCGCCGGGAAACTAGCATCCGCGGCCAATGGAGGTGAGGTCGCCGGACGGTCTTTGGAAGAAATACCTCTGCCTGTCGTGATGCACAAAAACAAAGTGAATGTGTTGATTGACAGAATACCGACCATGGCGTTAGTTGATACTGGAGCAACTGTGTCTGTGATGAGCCTCGCTTTCAAAAACCGTCTAGGCCACAAAGTTATGTTTTCTTGGAACGACGGTATTACCTTTCGTGGAGTAGGCAGCGAGTGGCTTCATCCCCTTGGTGTTTGTGCTGTGAGTGTTATGTTGGCTGGGAAAGTGTTTGTGTCGGAATTCCTTATTCTTTCTCGTTGTTCACACGACGTTATTCTTGGTATCGATTTTCTTAAACAATGCGGTGCTTCCGTGGACTGTGGTTGTGGCGAAATATCGATCGATAAACAAGTTATTTATATCAGCACTTCCCGAACAAAGCTCGCGTGGTGAAGACAAGGGACACAGACACGCTCAATGTTCTTGATGAAGTGATTGCACTATCGTGGTGCCCCTGACGCCCGTTCGTGTTTTTGCAAATACTGTTGACGCTGATTGTGTTGACCTTGTAGTTAGGCCCCTCTCCGCATAAACTGTGCTAAAAAAAGTATACTTGTGCCCTGCTCTGTCGTGTGCATGACGAAAGGAGTTGCCACATTGTGGGCGCTGAACTGTTCATCCACGCCGGTTGTCCTCCCTCGTAGTATGAAAATCGCTCTATTCGATGAAGCCGCATGTAGCTCAATAGCGGCACTAACTGCAGACGTCTCTGCAGCTTGCTCTCCTTGCGATAATTGCCATTCTGAAGAGTTAATGCTTGGCATGATCAGCAAGGCTCTCTGTACATCGGAACGGCAAGCACTGGTACAGGTCCTTGCCAGACATGAGGCTGCATTCGACTTCACGCATGGAGATGCACTCCTTCATCTACCGTCGTCCCGCGCTCGTCACCGAATAGATACCGGCTCAGCGCACCCCATCTGCCAGAAGCCCTACCGAGTGTCATCCTCCGAGCGCAAAGTTATTGCAGAGCAAGTCAAGGAGATGATGAACAAAGGTGTCGTTCAAGAGTCGTCTAGCCCATGGGCAGCCCCAGTAATCCTGGTCAGGAAAAAAGATGGCTCCTGGAGATTCTGCGTAGATTACAGACGTCTAAACGCAGTGACAAAGAAGGATGTCTATCCGCTACCACGAATCGATGACGTCATTGATTGCTTGCACGCTGCTTCATACTTCTCAACACTTGATTTGCGATCGGGGTATTGGCAAATACCTATGGACGCTGCCGACAAGGAAAGGTCTGCTTTCGTGACTACAGATGGCCTATTAGAATTTAATGTTATGCCTTTTGGCCTTTGCAATGCTCCTGCCACCTTCGAAAGATTCATGGACACAGTACTACGTGGTCTAAAGTGGGAGATATGCATGTGTTACCTCGATGATGTTGTAATATTTGGCCGCACGTTTGAAGAACACAACGAACGCCTCAGCCTTGTTCTCGACTGCATCGAAAAAGCTGGACTGGTTCTGAACTCAAAAAAAAATGTAGGTTTGGCGAACGCCAAACACTTGTCCTGGGACACTTAGTCGACAAAGATGGCGTCAGACCCAATCCTCGTAAGATTGAAGCGGTGAGTGCCTTGAAGCCACCACAGTCAGCACGAGAACTTCGCTCATTCATTGGCCTACGTTCGTATTTCCGTCGTTTTGTTCCCCGGTTTGCCGACATCGTTTACCCATTGACAAGTATTTTGTGACAAGATACGGCCTTCCATTGGACACCAGAGTGTGACGCTTCATTCTCTGAATTGAAGTTTATACTAACGTCAGCACCCCTCTTGCGTCACTTCGATCCATCTTGCCTGACTGAAGTTCACACTGATGCTAGTGGAATCGGGATAGGCGCGGTGCTTGTACGTCACAGTGGCTCAGAACATGTCGCATATGCCAGCCGTTGCCTGAGCAAATCGGAACGCAATTATACGGTTACGGAACAAGAATGCCTGGCAGCTGTTTTCGCTGTACAGAAGTTTCAGTGTTATCTTTACGGTAGACCATTCAAGATTATCACCGACCATCATTCTTTATGCTGTCTGGTCGGTTTGCGTGATCCCTCTGGTCACCTCGCCCGTTGGGCGCTGCGCCTCCAGAAATACGACTTTGTGGTGTCGTACAAGAGTGGCCGTCGTCACGCTGACGCAGACTGCCTCTCTCGGATTCCTCTTGCAACTACCGACTGCGATGCTGAGAATTTTGACGACTGCCTCGCTGCTGTTACTTGTACGTTCCCTGATGCGGCAGACTTTCAGCGAGAACAACGGAATGATCTTACCCTCGATCCACTTTTTGTTGCCGCCCGTACTTCTCAAGGCAGTGGTCGCTTTACTGTCCGTGATGAGTTGTTCTACAAAACTAATTACTCCGGGCATGGAGCGCATTTTCTGCTTGTTGTCCCCGAGAGTCTCCGCTCCGACATTCTATGCGCCATGCATGACGATGCGACATCCGGACATTTTGGCTTCGTACGAACGCTACACCGCACGCAGGAGCGCTTTTACTGGCCCAAGACGTACGAAACAACCAAGCGCTATGTCGCTAGTTGTGAAACGTGCCAACGTCACAAGCGACCGACCACCGCAGCCCCGGGTCCCCTTCGGCCATTGACACCGCCTAGTACGCCATTCGAGCAAGTAGGCATTGACCTTTTGGGTCCATTCCCGTTATCCAACAACAAGAACCATTGGATAATTGTCTGCGTCGACCACCTTACACGGTATGCCGAAACTGTAGCCATACCCTCTTCCACCGCTGCTTGCGTGGCAGTCTTCCTGCTGCATTCCGTGGTCCTTCGTCATGGCCCACCACGTGTCATCATCAGCGACCACGGTCGCCAGTTCACTGCTGATGCCATTGAAGAGTTACTTCGTTTGTGCACTTCACAGTTCTGGCATTCCACGCCGTAACATCCACAGACCAATGGTCTCGTTGAAAGGACAAACAGAACGCCATACCTGCCAACCTCAAGACTGTCAAATTCGTAAACTCGCGATCGGGGGGGGGGGGGGGGGGGGCGTGCACGGGAATTCTGCCGAGGAGTACGACTTCAAACACACTTGGAAGTACTGATAGAGTCTAGTACTGACGAGGCTTCGAGCACGCCATCACACTTCCCAGCCTCTACGGCTACGAAACACCCGAGTGCCGGAGTCGCACTGCGCCCGATGCAGCAGCACGTCGCACAAAAAAAGCGAGGCCCACAAAACAGGTCATACAGTAAAAGTTCGTTAATTCGGATTTCACGGGACCGAAACAAATGTCCCAATTAACCGAATGTCGAATTATCGAGGGTATCAAGAAAACAATAAACAAATGCTTACTACGTCAACACGCTCTTATTTGCAGTATGAATCAGCAAATTCTGTTTCTATTTTGCATAAACCCAATGCGGAAGCTGCAATTCTCGTCATCTCGCGACTGATTAGAGCTCGCAGCGGCGAAGGTTTCGCGACTTCCTTCACATTGCGGCCGCGGCGCGCGTGTTCATCTGAGACGCGCTTTTCACTAGCGCACGCACATCCCGTTTATTTTTTCGCCAATGTCGCCGGGTCGCCGCCCATCGCGATGTAGACGGTGCGCCTCTTCCTCTTCACAATCGCAATCTCTCTCAATCCTCGACAGCTTTGCACTGAGTAAAAACGAAACTATTGCTTACCGCAACCGCTGTCAACGTGACCATGCACGGCGACCTTGCGGTTCTGAAGGCGCGCGGCCGACGCACGCATAGTCAAACCGAAACTACCGTTTGCTGCAACTGCGGACGAAACCGCTGTCGATATCGCCGCGATCATGCATGGCGACTACCGAGTTATGAAGGCACGCGGCCGACGTGCGTACCGAGTCAAAGCGAAACTACTGTTTGCCACAACCGCAGCGGACGGAATCGCGGCCGCTATCAAAACGATCATGGATGGTAACTACGCAGTCATGAAGGCACGCGGCCAACGCGGTGCTATGTGCGGCGGTAAACGCAAGCTAGGCACGAATAGGAACAAATAGGAAGGCACGAAGCCTTCCGGCGTTGTTGTCATTCCAGTACTCCGCAGTGTTGCCAACCAATTTTTGGGAAATACCCTACGTCGCAGTCAAAATTACCCTACTTTACCCTACACAACTTTTTTATTACCCTACATTTTACCCTACGCCTAAAATATCACAGCGCAATAATAATAAATTACAGACTACACTTCAAAGTACGACGTGATAGCAGTGCAGTGGCGCTAAAGTCGGTAGCGACTGTTATCGAAATATTTAGCAAAAAATAAAAAGCGCATATCAAAAGCGAGCGTACGCGCCTTAGCGCACATTGTCTCGCAGAAGTGGAAGGGAGCGAGAGAGAGCGAAATTAAAGTCTTTATTGAGCAAAATATTGTGTGGGTTGTTGTGTTGCATATAGGGAGTGGCCATAACAAAAAAAAAAAAATCTTGCAGTTTTACCCTAAAGGCGAAGCATCAATTGCGATAGCAAATTAGTAGAGAGCTATACGGAGTAAGGATAGTAGTTTTGTCAGCTGTATAAATTTGGGACATGCTGCAGCACCAGCGCAGAACTGTTGTCGACGCCGTCGGCGTTTTGCCCGTGTTCCCTCCGAACGCGCGCGGCGTTGGTGACTTGACTGAGGTGACTGAGGTTTTCGACGAGATCAGAACGTGACACTCGTCGAGCAGCGTCGAAAGTCTTTGCCCCATTCTCGCCTCGGAACGTTTTTATATAAATACGCATTTGGTGCCGCAGCTAAACGTCGGCTCCCCTCCCTCCCACGGCCTTTCGCGCGACGGAATAAGTCGCATTTGCTCTATATATATACATGGTGATTGTGAAGGAGCAAAGAGACGCTTAATTCTGCAGCCCTTCAGGGAGCACGGCGCAGAACACGCGTTTGCTCTCGCCGTGTGTTCGCTCCCCGTGAAAGCACGCGTCCCTCGCGCGCTTTCACTCGCACATACAGAATACGGCGCGCGGCGACGATTTCATCGCCGTTGACGTCATGCGGAACCTCATGGCGACGGCGACGCCGACGGCAGAAATCCGCTTTGAGTGTCAATAATAAGACGTAGCAAATTAAGGTAAGCAAAGGCGGCCATGCCACAGGATCGGCGCTCCGCGCCGAGCCGTCGCAGACAGCTCCGATTCTGACGGATCCTAAACTGTCTGTAGGAAAATGATTGAAAGGTGGGTGAGGTGGTTTGGTTTTACGATGTAAAAGCAGGGTTCGTACACAATATTTGGCTGGAAATTCAAGGGCATTTCAAGGATTTCAAGGATGCAAAAAGGCAGAATTCAAGGAGTGTTAGCGTAATTTTATTTCCTCACATGACTTAGGAAAGGAGCCCTATTTTCGCATTAATTTCTCTTTCAAGAGCTGTTATCTCCGCTTCTTTTTCTTTGGCTGTTCGACGGAAACTTCGTCGCCTTTCGCCTTTCTTGTGGCTCTTCAAGGCAGATTCCCCCATCGTTGCAATGTCGACCGTCTTCTGACATAATGCGCACATTGCTCGATAAGGATCGCTTGGTTCCGGTCTCACCCAGTGACAATAGTCCGTATGTTGCAGCCACACAGGCTGAAACTTGCACTTCCCGCCTGGCATCTTGTCAAAGTAAACACACAACGCAAACGCAAACTTCACTGAAATGGCGCGCACGAGGCCGACAAACGGCCCGACTATAGTACCTAAAAGACACATACTAGTATGCCGAGAGCGGGTGTCGCGGTAGCACCGAGTGTGATGCCTGCCGCCGCCGGCCGCTTGGTGCGCTGCACTTCGAGACTGTGCCGGACCATGCTGAGACATGGGCGGACTTCAGGCAAGAGACGACGCGAGTCTCCCCATTTGCCCGGCGATCTGCCTCTTATGTTCTTGTCCCAATCCGCAATACGTTCGGGGTCTGCGGACGCGCTGGGTAATGAGATGAGCCAGTTTCTTTCCGCGTCTCTGGGAAATCGCTGTTTCGCGACCTGTTCAAAGTTTCTTTAGACAGACGAGTGCACACATAGATGCAAAAAACCCACTCACAATAAGAAAAGACTGCAACGAAAGCGGCAGCAAGGCGAGAAATGAACTAAGCATTGCAATCGACGCGTAGCAATCAACGCATCGCAAACGAACGCGAGTCGAACACCGCAGGATTTAGCATGGTGCCGACAGGCATCGCCGTCTGGTGGCCCGCGGCGGCAGGCATCACAGCCCGCGCCACCGTCCCGCGTTGGAGACTCTCGGTGGACGGCACACTAGAGTATATTCTAGGCAAGCGTATATTATACGCAAGCCGAGCGAGCGATATGTCTCGCATTGGATTGGATTTACAATGCATATTAGTTGCCAGACGACGTAGGGGCTGCGAGATTTAAAACCGAAACTTCCTGATGTTGCCCTTTAGTCAACACAGCTTGTTTTCATGGGCATTCGTAAGCGAAAGGGCCTTAAATATCAGCATGACTTGCGGAGGTACATCGTTAATTTCCTCTAGCGCAGGGGTTCTCAGGTACGTTCATCCCAGGGAACCCTGCTAAGCTCCATAAAGTGCCAAGGAACCCCCCCCGATTTAACCGAATTATCAAGGGTATCAAGAAAACAAACAAATGCTGCACTACGTCAACACGCTTTTATTTACTCAATGAATCGTCAAATCTTGTTTCTATTTAGCACAAGACCAGTGCGGAAGCTGAAATTCTCTTCTCTCATGACTGATTAGCGCTAGCAGCGGCGAAGGGCTCGCGACATGCTTCGCGGCGCGCGTTTTCATCTGAGACGCGCTTTGCACCAACGGGCGCACATCCCGATTATTTTTTCGCAACTCAGCTGCTCGCTAACAAATTGTCCGTCCATCGCGATGTAGCCGGTGCTTTTTATCTTCGACAGCTTTGCACTGAGTAAAAGCGAAACTACTGCTTGCCGCAACCGTTGTCGACGAAACCGCGGCCGCTATCGACGCGATCATGGACGGCGACCTTGCGGTTCAGAAGGCAGGCGGCTGATAGACGCACCAAGTCAAAACGAAGCTACCTTTCGCTGCAAAAAGTGCGGACGAAACTGCGGTCGCTATCGACGCTGCCATGGGAGGCGACTACGCAGTTGTGAAGGCACGCAGCCGACGCGCGCATCGAGTGAAAATGAAACTATTTGCCGCAACCGCTGCGGACGAAACTGCGGTGGTTATCGACGCGATCAGAGATAGCGACTACGCACTTACGGAGGCACGCGACTAGCCGCGAGCACGGTGTTACGCGTGGCGATAAACGCAAGAATAGAGGCTTTAAAGGCACAATTAGGCACGAAGCGCTTCGGCGTTGCTGTCAGTCACGTGCCGCGTACGATTGCCGGATCACGGTGCAAGCGGAGGACCACGGCGATGCGGACTGCGCCGCTTCGTTTCGGTTGGACGCTACGCCGTTCTTGCTCTTCTGCGGCGCGCATTTGCGGTGCTCCGCGTTTTTTTTTTTTTTTTTTCTTTTTTTTCCCTCCAACGTATAGGTCAGTGCGCACGCTATCGGCACCTACCCTATCTACAAATAGGAGAAAGGCGCATGGTGGTAAGTTATGGCCTCCGAGATTCAAGTGCGAAAGCTTAGGCGCGCTGCCCGTTCTCAGAGGTTGGGTGGCTACAAGCTGCTTGCGTATTTATTGCGCAGTTCGCGCGTTGCTGTTACGCACTGTGATGTGCTTTTTGACACTCGGGCACCGGGCATGAGTAATGGAGGTTCTTTGGATCAAGCGCACCTCACATTCGCCGTTTTAGACATTTGTCGAGAGCGGGACCAGGGAAAATTTATCAGTGGCTCGCGGAACCCCGAGCAGGGGCCTGAGGAACCCGTAGGTTCCGCGGAACCCACTTTGAGAACCCATGCTCTAGCGGAACAAATCCCATGGGATTTTCAAGGATTACAAGGAGCCCACGGGTATTCAAGTAGTTTCAAGGGCCCTTGAACTTATACTGTCAATATCAAGGATATTCAAGGATTTCAAGGGGCTGTGCGAACCCTGTAAAAGACAGCGCAAGGACAAACCAGGGATAAAGTGAAGAGCAAGACAATGAATGCAGTTGCGAGTTCAGCGCCCGTCTTGATTTTTCTGAAGAAAAAATGAAGCTAGCACAGAGATATGTGACGTCTGTTCTTTCGGCTCAGCCCTATGCTGGTGAGATGTGAACAGCTCCAATTTTATTCAAAGAAAGATTTAGTTTTCGTATCTCTTAAGGAGTGTCGAGAATAGTGCCTTGGGGTATGTCGCGTCGATCGGCTAGTTTTTAAGATCACTCGCCAACTGTTCTTTTTTAGCTGATTGTTGACGAGAAAAAAGTGGAAATTACCCTACGCCCGGTAAGAAAATCGCATTACCGCCCTACTACCCTACGCTGCCCGAAAAACTTCGAAAATACCCTACAAGTAGGGTAATTACCCTACGGTTGGCAACACTGGTACTCCGTCGCTTCGTTTCGGTGGACGCTAACGTTGTTTTGGCGCGGTCCATTCATGTTTCGGAGGGTGGCGTGGCTTAGAGCTATGGGCGCGGACCATTCGTGTTCGGAGGGGCGGAAGGGCAACGGGACAGAGGCGCGCGACGCTGGCGATGCGGAGAAGTATGGAAAACAACGCGCGGCGGCGTGGAACGGCTCAAATTTTATTTTTTTTTATTTTCAAGGAGTTCGTATTCCATTCCCTGACGGCACGACACTGAGTGAAAACGAAACTACTTTTTGCCGCAACCGCTGCGGATGAAACCGCGGCCGCTATCAACGCGATCACGGATGGCGACGACGCAGTTTTGAAGGCACGCGGCCAACGCGGTGCTATGCGCGCCGGCAAACGCAAGAATAAAAGCTTTAAATGCTCAAATAGGCACGAAGCGTTCTGGCGTTGCTGTCATTCCCGTACGATTTGAATCCCGTCGCTTCGTTTCGGTGGACGCTAATGCCGTTATGGTAGAGTACACTCTAGTTATAGCTCGTTTGCGTCGCACATTAGCGGCGCTCCGCGCTCGCCGAGCACCGAGAGTTGTCCGAATTAACCGATGTGCGGCCAAATACGTCCGAATTAACGAGAGTTTCATTACATTAAATAATGCAAACGCCTGCCGGGTACAAAGGACGTGTCCGAATTAACTAGCTTTTACTGTACTCGCGAAAACAGCCTAGCGAAGGTGACAGGCAAGACGACTAGCCACAGCCTCCCATACCGAAACTGTCCTGCCGCATCGACCCGAAATCGCCGTCGTCTCTGGGGGCGCCAGTTACGTACAGGTGGGCTTCTATCTTGAGAGTAACGACAACCAGTGACTTCCAGCCGTCGTCAGGTTGTCCAACAATCCGATGACGAAGGCAACGTCACAGATTGAAAAATCTCCTTACTCTGCAGACAATAAAGATTACGGCGCATACCTCCATCTCTATGTGCCTCTACGTAAGTGGCGCCCCTACCCACCAGCAACGGTGTGAATTTATTAAAAATTTTAAAAACTATTTCGCGAATATAACCACTTTTCCGTAAAAATTGAGCCGACATTCGTAAAATCGTAAGACGGGTCCAAATTCGTACATTTTACGGAAAATTCGGAAGAGTTGGCAGGTATGGAACGCTGACCATTATGCTTGCCATGTACGTCTCCTCCAATCACAAGAACTGGGACGACGTGCTACCCTTCATCACTTACGCATATAACACGGCAAAACACGAAACCACGAACTATAGCCCATTTTATCTCCTGTATGCAAGGTTACCGCGAAGTCCTCTGGACACTTTCTTACCCTTCGTTCTCCACAATGACGATTCTATATCGAAAAGACTGTGTCTCGCCGAAGAAGCCCGTCGAATAGCTCGTCTTCGTACTCTGGCCTCGCAAAATCGTTCGAAAGAGCGATACGACGACCGTCACGTACAAGTATCGTTCGAAAAAGGTGACTTGGTCCTTCTTTGGACACCGCTACGCAAGCGTGGATTGTGCCAGAAGCTCTTGCCACAATATTCAGGCCCATTTGTAGTTGTGGACCGCCTGAGGGAACTCACTTACGTAATAGCTCGCCTCCTGTGCAATGGTCAGCGATCAAGCAGAACTCAGCTGACTCACATTGCTCGCCTGAAGCCTTTCTACCCTGCTTGTCCATCCTGACTCGCCCCACGGGCTTTGTCTGCTTGTGGGGAAATGTAACGGATACGAAAGGCAGGCACAAAAAGAGAGAAGAGAGAACGAAGAGCTCGAGAGGCCGGACTGCGCTACGATCACGCTCCGATCATCGCCCATCTCCTGTAAAATAAAACCATTTCTTCACAACTCTTCGTAACAATATGTCAGTCCACGAGATACTACATGTAAGACTTTGGAATTTCTCCCAATCTGCTGTATCCAACTTCCAGCGGGGTGCCTGTGGTGGAGGTTCGTTTTGTAGTGGTGATCTCAGCAGTATCGGGAAGTGGTCACTCCCGTAAGGATTTTTATAACTTCCCATTTAAGTTCAGCAAATATAGACAGGGAAGCTACACTGAGATCAATAAAAGAAAACGTTTTGTTTGCGAGATTGTAGTAGGTGGGTCCTTCTTATTCAGGAGACACGCACCAGAGGAGAAAAGAAATTGTTCGATTAGGCGTCCTCGCACATCGATACGCGTGTCGCCCCACAAGCTGCTGTGTGCATTGAAATCGCCAAGAACGAGGTAAGGTTCTGGTTCATCTATAAATTAATGAAATTCATTCAAATGTGAGGGTATGTAGAGCGAGCAAATGGTTATGAGCTTACCCAGAGGAACAGCACGAACAGCTACCGCCTCAAGTGCCGTATTGAGTGGAAGTTGCTGACAGGCTACACTTCTGTCGAGTATGATGGCCACACCACCAGATGATGCGGCAGAATCCTCGCGATCTCTTCAGAAAACAATATTCTGACGTAAGAAGTTGGTGTTTCTGGAGTTTAGGTGTGTTTCTTGAACACACAGCACCTTTGGATTAAATTTATTGATAAGTTCTTGGATGTCATCTAGGTTGTGGATTAGTCCCTATATATTCCACTGCATTATTGTGTTCATGGTGGAGGAAAATAAAAGGTGCTGTGTGTCTCAAAAGGGAGGAGAGTGACTTTACAGGGCCTTTGTTAGGCCCTCTAATTGGTGTTTTGTCTTTTTTGGAGCAGTTGAGAGAACCTCGCTGCTCCTTCGACGCAACCTGCGCCGTTTGGCTTGGACTGGTGTCCATAGCCTCTTGTGAGGTACTGGACACCCGCTCCAGAGAGCGATGTGTGCGTCGCGTAGACTTCATCTCGAGCGACGAAGTCTTCGTCCCCACCGGGCCGGAGGTCGAAAGGACCCCTGTGGCCTCTGCCGTGCCCTGGCTGCTGCCAGAGCTTGTAGATGCCACTGGTGTGGAGACTGAGAGATGGCAGGGCAGCGTTGGCTGCTCCCACCGTAGGGGTGGATGGCGTTGGCCTCGGCACGCTAGGCGTGGTTCGGGCTGCCGCCAGAGGCCATTGTGGTGCCGCCCCCCGTTGCACCACTTCGGCGAACAATGTTTTCAGTGAGAATAATGATGAGATCTGTTGTCGAGCTTCATGGAATGTTATATTCTCCTTAACTTTTACTGTAATTATTCCCTTTTCTTTCTTCCAGGCTGGACAAGCTCTGGAGTATGCAGGGCGACTGCCATTGCAGTTCGCACAATGTAGCTGATTATTGCAGTCGTCAGCAATCGTAACACGCAGAACAAGTAGTAAATCATAACTATAATTCACAATTTCAACTATAAATTGAACTACATTAACAGCAAAAAAAATTATTGCACATTACCACAGGTTTTCTCCCTCATACAGTGTTGTCTGGGAGTCTATTTCATTCATCAATGGCAGCAGGTAACCGTGATTTATTAAAGGCTACAGTTTTGGCGAATACATGTTGAACAGATAAGGAGTTAAAGAGCTGTCTCGAAGTACGTGATGGAGAAAAAATAATTTTATTGCGCAGGCCGGGGAAGTTTAAAAATAACTTGTGAAACAGACACATTCGAGTGATTTTTAAATGACGAGCAAGGAGTAGTACCAGTGATCATTTAATGGCACTGGCACTTTGGTAAATATCGTAATGCGAGGTAATAAAGTGCACGGCATGATTTTGAATAGCCTCGGTCAAGATTATTAGGTATTCTTGATGCGGGTTCCAGATTGCCAAGGCGCATTATAATTCTGCATGAATAAACATAGTGTAAGCCAATTCCGTAAGTACTTACTGTGCAGGCTAAACCACCAAACTTGCATTAGTCATAGGCACTGGCACCAAAGTTCCACTTAGTAATTTTTGTAGGAAATTATATCGCCTAGACTAACTGGGGCCATAAATTGAACAAGATATAATAGTAATAACACTTTTAATAATGGCATGCATAGCTTGCATGGCCTCTCTGTGCGGGCATTTTGCTTAGTAACACAAGGTAAAGCATGACATTTTGGATAACAGGTGTAGCTATGTGAAAGACAATTCCTTGCACACGAGTTTTGCTGCAAGATTGTGAGGCCCCTTCGGTTGCACTTTTCTGTGCAACTAAGTCGTTTCTTGGCATTACACAAAGGCGATTATGTTTCTATACTCCATTTTACCAACTTTGTGCACTGCAGCAAAGGCAAATGTCAGCCAAGCCGGAGCAAGAGCCAGCTGTGTGTTCTGAGAAGGGTGTCACTGACCCACCTGTGAAGCTTCCGTTCAATTGGATTCGGTCCCATGTCAGTCAATCAGTAACAAGTGTTGTACATGTTGACATCAAGTGAAAGCGTAATGGTGCGTGGGAGGCGATCTGGCAGTGCGCGACTTTCTTCTTTTTTAGATGGAACACGTCTGAGAGACTATTAAACGTGCGGTTATGTGACTCCTCGTCTGGCTGTCTCATTCTTCTCTTCTGGCTACATGGTGTCAGAACAGGTGCTCCCAGCAGACATCGGCTCCTAGTCATCCTATGTGCGAAGGACGACGCCAGCAAGTAAACACCGGTGGCTGCTCCCTACACACACATCTCGGAACTCCCTCCACCGCCCGCATTCGAAGCAACGCGCGCGGCCCCCCATGGGCGACACCTGACCAGATCGCCGCCGAACCTCTACCACGGCACATGGACCAAGACAGCCAGGACGACGCTAAGCGCGAGCCCAACATCTCCACGAAAACACAGAAGAGAGGATCTTGTACACGGACGCATCTTCTTCTCAGAACTCCGAGGGCTACCGGACAGGGATAGCTTCTGAAGGCGTACCACTGCCCTGGGGCTTCCATTACAACATTAGCACGCAATGCCTGGCGGAAATCACGGCCATTGTGGAGGCCGTTACCATGCCCAACCCACATGGCCGTAATATACTGATACGCACAGATAGTCAAGCAGCCTGTCGAGCCCTCACGACAGGCGACATTCCAAACGCGCATTACAACGCATTAGCTAACCACTTTGATGCCCACCCTTCTATACATGTGCGGATGCAGTGGATACCTGGTCACTCGGGGATTAGAGGGAATGAAGTGGCACATGCCATGTCCCGTGCAAGTCTCCCGGGCCCTCCCCTGTGGTGGCCGGATTTACTGAAACGTACTGAATTACTTGCTCTGGCGCGTTCCAACCGGCGCAAAAGATTAGACGAAGTGCGTAGCAACTGTAGAATTTATCCAAATCTACCCCACTCCATGACGCGACGTGAAGTGGCCCTAGTGCGGTGTGCGCAAACACTCTCTACTGACCCCCCACATACAGCACTACATACAAGGCAAGGACAGGCCTCCCACCTGTGTGGCGTGCGGTGGTTTCCTGGATAACGCCCACATTCTGTGGGATTGTCCGGGTGCCCATGCAGCCATGCGCGGGAGCGTCAGTCAAATCCCTACTACACGAAGACCTGCGACCCTGGAGGAGTGGCTGGCAGACTCCTCCCCAGATATTATGAAAGCACTGCTCTCGTACGCATTAAACTTCTGGGCCTGTCTGAAGATTAGGCCTCGCTCTTTTTGGTGGACCCGGACTGGGGTCTATATTTAAATAAAATTGTTCTCTCTCTCTCGGAACTCAAGCAGCGCGACCCCTAACATTAGAGGTCATGGCATCGCTCGTAATTCAACCGCCGGATGCCTTCAACTTTTCGTCGCCGAACGAGTAGCCAAAGTGGAAACAATGATTTGAACATTTCCGAACCTCTTCAGGGTTGTGCGTGACGCCCGAGAAACATCAAGTAGACGAGCTACTCTATATCATGGGCAAGCAAGCCAAGGAAATCTACACCACCTTTGCTCTCACTGAAGAAAACGCCAAGAAATTCGACACAGTCGTGGAGCCGTTTGACAAATACCTTATACTGCGACGCAATGTAATCTTTGAATGAGCCAGATTCAACACCAGAGCGCAGCAAGACAGTGAGCCAGCCAAATGTTTCATTACTGTGCTTCACACACTTTCGAGTTCACAAGCTTTCGAGTTTGTATGCAGAGTTCGTGTGCAACCATCTGGTTTTCGAGTTCACAAGATTTCAAGTTTGTGCGCAAGAGTTCATGCGCAACCGCCAGGTAGTTGGGATAAATGATAAGCAGCTATCCGCCAGGCTGTCCACTATCGACGTGGACCTCACTCTTCAAAAGGTTCTTGAGTCCGTCCGCCAGATCGAGCGCATCCGTCAGCAACAAGCGAAGCGCTACAAGGAAGTGCATCTATGAACAAAGTTGCGACCGGTCCCCAAACCAGTGCATACTTCAAAACAAACAAAAGCAGCAGATATTCACGTGGTGCAAACAAGACATTTTCATCCTCTGGTAAAAACAGTGTACAGAACCCATGCCATTGGTGCAGTCAAGTGCATCATCCTCGCACTCTGCCAACACACTTGGAAGTCTGCAGGAATTGCCGGAAAAAAGGGTCACTATGCCTCCGTATACATGTTGCAGCACCTTGATTATGTCGAAACCCAACAAGTCACTCTAGAAACAGGATTCCTTGGAGCAATCAAGATGTTGGATGCTATAATGTGGGAGGCAACAGTCTTGGTTTAAGGCCAGGCAGTAGATTTTAAAAGTGACACTGGTGCCGACGAAACCGTACTTCTATAGCAAATATTCCAGATGCTCAAGGAATGACCGTTTCTCTCAGTTCCTCCTCGCCAGCTACATGGTCCAGATGGAAAGCTTCTTCCTGCCACAGGAGTGGTCCAACTCGAGTTCATCTACCGCGGACCGTACAACTACTCAGGATTTCTCTGTCTTAGAAGAGGTCCTCACTCCACTGCTAGTCAAGCCAGTGCTCAAAGAACTCCGGATGTTGACATTTGTAAACACCATTGCTGAGAAAGTGAAACTGAAAGAACTTCCAGCATTGTTCCAGAGACTAAGCAAGCTGCACAAGAAAAACTGGAGTCAGCTGCAAGCAGGAGCGAAACCTTTTGTGCCCAGCTGTCCGAGGCGCATCCCAATTCTTTTATATGAAAAGACAAAGTTCGAAATAATACAGAAAATCGGCAGCATATCACCTGTTGATGAGCTGAATGAGTGGCGTGCACAAATGGTATTCATCCCAACACCCTCCGGAAATGCGAGTATCTGCGTGGACTTCACAGAACTGAACCAACATGCTCCGAGAGAATGGTATTGCATCTCTTCCATGGAGAACATTCTCGGACTTCTTCACAGGGCTAAAGTGTTCTCCAAACTGGACGCCAACTCTGGATTTGGAAAATTCGCTTTCTGAATATTCTAAGAAGCTCACCACATTCATCTCAACCTTTTGGGCGCTTCTACTTCAACCGGTTAACATTTGGAATTGTGTCTCCCTCCTGAACACTTCCAGAAACAGATGTCATGCATTTTACAAAGCATCAACAGGATGCCTATCACATGGATGACATCCTTATCTGGGTTCGAACAAGCGTGAGCACAATGAGACACTCAGGAATGTGCTTCAGCTACTAGTCAAGGCTGGAGTGCCATTGAATGAAAGCAAATGCTTGTTTAATGTCCAACACCTGATATTCTTTGGACACTGGCTAGACCAAGACGGAATATGACCCAACGAAAGGAAGGTTGAAACCATTTTGAAAAAGGAGAGCCCAAGAAACAGAACTGAGCTACAAAAATTTTCGAAAGGTAACATACGTCGCCGTATTCATTCCCAATCTCTCTGAAGTCCTGCAACCAATACTCTTTCTTGTTGAAGAAGCAAGAATTTGCTTGGGACGCTCCACAACAGCAGGCACTGAACAGATGGAAGTCTGTGCTCTCGTCTCCCCCTGTCCTTGGAGTTTACAATCCACCAAGAGAAACAATCGTCACTGCAGATGCATCGTCCTTCGGACTTGGGGCATTAATCCGGCAGAAGCAAAAGAATGGCAAGTTTTCGGTCATCGCTTACGCCTCAAGACGAGAAGCCTTACGCTCAAATTGAGAAAGAGGCTCTTGCTTAATCTGGACATGTGACACAGCGATTACCTTGTCGACAAGCTGTTCGAGCTGGAGACTGATCATAAGCCGTTGGTTCTCATCTTCCCTTCAAAGAGCCTTGACAACCCGACGCCCACATTGCAGAGGCTAAAGAGGAGAATGATGAGATACCTGTATGAGATTGCAACGTTCCAGGCAATGACTTTCTAGCCACAGACATTCTTCCCAGAGCACCTCTACGAAAAACAGAAGAAACAGAGCTCACAGAAAATGTGGAAGCTTTCGTATGCTCTTTAAAAACCTTTATTCGCATAAAGGAACACTGCCTTCCATGGTTAAAGGCATCTCAACAAACAGACCTTGTACGTGCACAACTTTGCTGGTTGAGCAAGAAGAATGGCCCTCCAAGCGAGATTTTACCAGTGGACGTAAAGCCCTTCTGTGAGCATCAACACTACCTCACTCTGGAGAACGAATTACTCCTCTACGCTGCTTGTATTGCCGTCCCTGTCTCTTGCCAAAACAAAGTCCTACGACTCTTACATTAAGGACACTTCGGCATAACAAGGACACTTGCTCGAGCCAGAGATTGTGTCTGGTGGCCCACTATAGGAGCTGATATCATGTCCCTGGTGAAGCAACATCAGCAATGCGTCAAAACAAAAGTTAACAAGAAAATGGCACTAATAAGATCCGAATTTCGAGAAAGACCTGGCAACGCATTGCAATGGACTTGTTTCACTTTAAGAGCCAGTGGTGGTTGATAGCCACAGATTCTTATTCAAGATACCCTGAACTGGTTTGGCTGGAGAAGCTCACGTCCACAGTTGTAGTCAAACACTGCAAGTCATTTTTTTGCACGCCACACAAATTCCTGAAGTGGTTTCCGACAATGGCCTGCACTTTTCGTCACTCTTCGCTCATGACTACGGCTTCGACCACATTACATCTAGCCCTCACCATCCTCAGAGTAATGGAATTGCTGAGGCTGCAGTAAAAATCATCAAGACTTCCATGACAAAGACCCTTACCGGACACTTCTAGATTACAGGTTGACTTCTTAAAAGAATGGGTATAGCCCTGCAGAACTACTCATGGGTCATCGACTAAGAACCAAGCTTCCTCCTAGTTCCGCCAAGCTTACACCCCAAATGGCCAGATCAAGAAAGCCTTCGGAACTTAAATACAATAAAGAACAATACCGAAAATGTCAAAGGAAAGACCTCGACAGATGTCAGAGAGAGTCTGCGACCTGCCGGAGCTTTCTATGGAGACAACGTATGGTGACAGACCTCAAGCACAAAGCGACAGTACGAGCTCCAGCAGATGAGCCTCAGTCCTACTGGGTTAACACCGACATCGATGCTGTACGCAGGAACAGGACCCAGCTAGTTCGGTATCCCCCTGCTAACACTAACACAGAAAAGTTGCCTGCATCAGTGAGGGTGCTGCAGATGCTCTTTCATGTTGCCAAGAAACTTCCCACATGCATACCCACACGTGGGAGGTGCATGCTGCAGTGAACTTCACTTGCTCTATTGGAGAGATTTGGGGTCATGTTGTAGATGCTGCCATCTAGTGAAGCAGGGCAAGACAGTTCCCTGTGACGACGTGTCGGGGATGATCTGGCAGCACATGACCTTCTTCATCTTCAGGTGGAACAGGCCTGAGAGACTGTTAAACATGTAGTAGTTATGCGACTCCTCGTCTGGCCGTCTCGCTCTTCCCTCCTCGCTACAAGAACTAGCTGCACGCTTAGAGACGAGAGTGGGGCTCACCCATTGTGCGACACTGATCTTTCTGTGAAGCTTCCCTTGAATTGGCTTCGCAAAGAAGGCAATGCAACCAATGTTGGAGCCCCTCTTCTAGTTCTCTTTTCTGGTTGGCTGACACGACCCATAGCTTCACTGCATCACGTGCAGTCACTGATATGGGTACAGAAGGGCAATATACATTTTTCGCATCTGTGTATGTCTGCCTGTGTAGCACTTTAAAATGTAACTAAGGAAAACATAACTTCAAGCTAATTGACAAGAGTATAGTACATGTGCCTAAAGCATCACTCTGATCAAGGACACAGCTTTTATGTGAAATAGTGAAAATGTAGGCCAGGGTTGGTGCTGCCACTGTAACAATGCAGTAAGACCTTCTGTGAGTTATATATATATATCATTTACAATTGATAAATTGTAGTGAACCACCGATAAAAAGGTAGTTACGTTGTATTCGGTTTTACTAGATTTTCCTACAGCGCAGTGCATTGAAGTCCAACTATCTGGCTCACCCTCGTCTTGGTGAAAGGTATTTCTAGACATTTGGCACCTTCTCTGGGCAAGCCACCGACTAGCAGCATCTGATACACCCAGCCTAACCTCCGAGGCTGTCAATACAGCCACGTAATAGATTCAATTTGTCACTTGCCCTTCTGACTGCAGAACTCCACAGCCCTTTGAGGTTATTTTCAAATTACATCATCTCTTGGCATAAACAAATTTTAAAATGTTTCTAGAAGGGTAATATAACATTTTACAATGACCTACTTTTTGAACGATTTCCGGCTTACGTACTGCTTTGTTCTTGTTCAAAATTCACAGCGAGATCACATTTTAGGATGCTGATCATTCACTGTAACACTTCGCTCTGTTGCCTAGTTTGTCGAATAAGTATGAAAATTTGCTGTTGTCTGCGTCATTTTTGATGTCTACATTGCACCCTTCGGTGACTACAGAAGCCAAATATTGAACAGCATGCTTTCCACACTGCAACGTTGCAAGGGACCAGGTAACATCAGTGCTGACACGTTTTGGACATCACCCACTGCAAGGGGTGCTGAAGAAAGCACTTTGCACTTTTTTTCCTCAACAACCAAGCAAGTAACAAGTATATACAGCGCCAAGTGTTCTAATGAACTACCCAAACCATAATGTGCGAACATGATGTGTAACTTAAGCAAACATAAAGCAGCGGTAAGCACAAAATCTTGCAAAGTGAAGCTGTCCTTGCCTACCCTCCCAAGCTCAGTTTGGTTGCTGTTGCAGCTGGGTTGGTCAGAATCGTGGAAGATATGTTTGTGGATATGAAGGCTATATGCGCACCGAATGGCAATTACCAGCAAACGTGCTCTTAGAGCTCCTGAATGGTAACTGACAAAGTAGTGCCAGTAAGCGCACCTTTGTTTATTTCTAAACAAGACCTGCACATATAATGTTGGTTCATAGGTATCGTTAAAGCAAACTGGTCTATTTATGAAACAGCACATTATATTCAGTGTATTCTTTGATTTCCCCATTAGTTATGTGCTACTGGTTTTAGGGCCATTCCAAGCCAATCCTCAAGAATGTGTAAGCGCTGATGCTGTTTCTGCGTACAGCACCAGTGTCGCTGTTAACCCAGTATCATCTGCTTGAATAAAGCTTCGCTTGACAAAGATTCTAATGTGTGCGTTACATCTGCATATTTTCTTAGGTAAAAAAAAGGAAAATGCAGGTCATTATAGAATTATTTAATGTTTGCCTTCGCTGCACCTTTGACAGCGATTGCACATGTAACCATTCCTAAACACCCAGGCACCAAGTCATGCTATGTGCTGCTGTATTGAATTTTCAAACAGATACATATACATAGCAAAGCTATCCATGAAAAAGAGCTGTCATTCTCAAACATGTGCGATAACACCAAATCATCCATGCGTTTCTAATGCCAAAATCAGCATCAATAAATAAGTCTGCTCCAAAATAGAATATACGAACATCCAATCACTGCACTACACTAGTACAAACTTATGCTGCCACAACACGAGGTCTAACAAAAAAGAAAGAGCCTGAAAGGAAGCTAATTACTACTCCATAAGAAGTGATGAAAAGAAAATTATTGGTGCAGCATAATCAATAGAAACACAGGATAGATTGCAGATCAAATGTAGGTAGCTGATATTCTAGTTTAGACAATGAAAAGGAGTTACCTATTATTCGATTATAAGGTGGTCATGATTATAAGGTGAAGGCGCACTTAAGGGACCTGAAAAAAAAAATCCATGAATGCACGCTAGAGTAGCCGTCGGCCATATAGAGTAGCTGACGAATTATTAAGATTTACCGTGGACTACCTGAAATACTGAATAGTCAGAAGCACCCATAAGGCGAAATTCCAGCTGCCTTGAAGTTGCACCTCAAGGCAATATTCGCATATAATTTCGCAACTTACTGTTACAATTCACACCTTTACTGTTCAATTTTTCAGATTTTCGGTGTGGGTTATACGAACACAAATACGGTTCTACCTCACCTGTCAAGGTTTATTAGTTGATACAATTTGAGCTGCCGTTTAAAATCTGGAATGCTAAAAATGTGACACTGCTGTCTCTATATTGCAACAGTGACTTCATTTATCAGCCTCGGATACAAGATAGGGGTGACATTGAGGCTAAGGATTCTTGAAAAAAGTTTGCCTTACATTCGAATAAATATGGTATTCTAGTTGCGACTGAGACATGGACGAGAGATTGCAATCGATTCAACAAATAATTAATGGTCTATTAGACTAACACAATGGGTGCTTAGGAATGAAATGCAGTGAAGGGCAGTAGGGCACAAGAGTGAGTGATGGTGATATCAAACATACATTGTTTTGCTTTTTGACTGGAATCATTTTTCATTGAGCTGACACTGTTATGATTTGCTGCTCAGCGCAGGACAAGTGTGTATGAGATGCCCAACTGACAGATTGCATGCACAGCGACCGACAACTGTGCTCGCCATTATCATTGTGTTGAGTGTTTTATTTTTCTGAGCCAAAGCTCACCCAATAAAAAAGCTTGATCTTTAA
This sequence comes from Dermacentor silvarum, assembly GCF_013339745.2. Classification (NCBI taxonomy): domain Eukaryota; kingdom Metazoa; phylum Arthropoda; class Arachnida; order Ixodida; family Ixodidae; genus Dermacentor; species Dermacentor silvarum. The sequence goes on along the minus strand of NC_051154.1, from coordinate 270,897,292 downwards.
CTCATGCTCTTGGCAGTGCCAATTCTTCCCATCAGTACACAAGGCGACAATATTAAGCTTGCAGGACACTTGAGCCATAATTAACTAGCACAAAAAAGACATTGGACGACAGCAAGAAGCACACAGGACAGGTATGGGGCAAGTACAGCTAATGCAGGAGAGGGGCCATTGAGATCATTCTTTGTCGTGTAGCGAGCTTAAAATAAACTGACAACGATTTCCCTCAATGTCGCCACAAAAAATGATAATAATAGTGATAAATAAATAAAAAAACGAATTAATGGTGTGGTGACACGAGCTTCTGGCAGTCATTACATGGGAGAGTGCCACCCAGTCAGCGACCGATTTTCTGGACGCCCGATTTTTCAGACATGCCCAATGATTCAGACAGCTTCGCAGCACGTACCCCATAGAATCAATGTATAAAAACGTCTGAAATTTCAGGCGCAAAAAACTTTGCTGTTCGATTTTTCAGACTTCTTGGGATGACCACAGGTCAAAAACAGCATTAACCCCTTAACCTTTGCTGAACTGTCCCAAAACCGTTACACTCTTTCCACTCGAGATATCTCTTTTTGAGCATTTTGAACGAGACACGCTCGTTTGCGGGCTAGTTGGTGTGTCGCTTCACTGATGGCAGCACTGCGCAGGTAATTTTTCATTTTTTTTCAACCCCCATTGTACATTTCCTTTGGTGGGGTAACTCTTGTTTCAAATATGGCGTCCAGTGAGGCAACGCATGTGTTGCTGGTCCGTCGTTGTGTAAAAGAAGCCTTTCGCTGTCGTCCAGCTGTTCGGACGATAATGATTCAGACACCAAAGTTTACTTCGTTTCTGGAAGCGACAGCGATGACTTCGAAATTAGCCCTCCATCAGATGAAGAAGACTGCTCAGAAGACACTATTGTAAGTACGCGTCATTGGCGGCGAACGACGTGAATGACATCCCCACGAATCCTCATCGGTTCCCGTTTTGGGCGTCCCCTGTAAGGTGTTTAATTTAACATCGCCTGATGATTTGACTTGATAAAACTTTCTGAAGTGCGCTCTTGCTCGTTTTTTTATTATTACCAGCAGGTAGCTGGCCTCCTTTATCATGAGCACTATAAACTTAATGATGCTAATTTGACTGAGTATGTCCTTGAATTTTTTTCAACGTCGAAAAGTTAGTTTTAGAAGGAAAATTTTCAATATCAAATTATAAAAAAATAAGCAGTTTGGGCATAGAAATTGGCAAAACAATAAAACAAGGGGTTAATCTAAGCCACCACCACCACCATCATTTTGATTATCTCGCCGCCTCGAACTGGCGCTCTCGCACACAGATCCGCTGGCAGCCGTAGCCACCACCGCGGGAACACTAGGCTTAGCTACTTTGACGTTCGCTACCAAGTTTCTTGCTATTCAGTGGCGTTTTTTTTCATTGAAGCAATTTGCTACTGTTAGCAATGGCGCCAACTCCGCCTTTGTATATCGCCTCAATACAGCTGTGTTACGTGGTGAGGCATACAGGAAGTATTGCGGTGAAGCATACCAAGAGTGGGAAGGGGAAATTGTCACAGGAAACAGTATGTATTCCTTAATAATACATGCGTGCACCCAGCCGTCTCATCACAGTTTGAGTACTGATATGCCTAATAAGTGTACTGCCAGGCCTTTATAGCTATTTTGGACGTGCCTGTGGCCATTTGAGCCCTTGGGGGCAGTAAAGGCACGCATGCGTTTTTCTGACTGCACGATGTTTCAGGCGTTCTCGCGGCCGCTAGGGAGTCCGAATAATCGGATGTTGACTGTATTTCACATCAAAAATGTATGTGGCAGTGTGTCCTAGTAGTGTCGTTCCTGTCATGTTAAGATGGGTGAGATCCTAAGGGCTTCTCTGGCAAGCATTGTCACACTACTGAAGCAAGTGATGGCTCTGTCTGGGCTTGTGTCCAGTGTATCTCCAGTGACATTCGCACCAGCGAATGACAAGAGTCATGCAATCAACTGTTACTGGCTACCAAGGAGTGACTTACAGCAAGCAACCTATGTCCACACCGGCAACCGCGACTTGCCCATTGACGCCCCAATGATAGTGCCATTCACATCTGCTTGCTCTGCCATAACCAATGCAGAATAAGTGTCAGTGCATACTGACATCCTGCTCCAGCATCGTAAATTGGTTCAGCAGCTTTGCGAGTCCAGTCACGGAGCTGAGAAATCAAGCAGCGAGCGACTGACCCAAAACAGTCCCCTTTCTTTTTGTAGTTTGTAGCTCACCAAGTTACTACACCAGCCCACAACTTTCAGAAAGTACTACCAGCAAGCTGTAAATCAGGTGGCATGCACTAACAGATTTGACTGCATCAGGTGTTCCATGATAAATTCCAACTGCCAAGGTCACGCTCACACTTGCAAAACTTGCAAGGGTCAGCACTATTTGTGGATAACGAAAGTTCAGTTCAAAGCCTTGCTTCCTTCGGGCTTACAACTAGCTTTGACATAACCACTGTGCGTACCAATTTCCATGATTCAAAGCAACTGGGTTGAAAATTGCCTGCATTCTCCATAAAGTTTCCAGAACAGACAAATTCCCTGAAAACTGGAGGTTTTCCTAATGGTAGAACCCCCGTGTGATTTGTTGTGAATGCGACCAAAACTAAATCTCCCCCCCCCCTTTTTTTCTCTGTGCAGAATCTTGTGCACAGATGTCTCCCACCTTGTAACCGTCTAAGAGGGCTTACACTATTGAGAGTAAACAAAAAAATCCGAGGACACCTAAGGACTTCCTATGGGTTCTGAATGCGAAAGCATTCATGTCCAATTGAACGCTGCTAAGCGGTCCTTCGTGTTATGAACTCTCGCGGGTAAGCGAGTCCGTTTAGACGCTTGGCCAATGCCTCATAGGTAGCACAAGGCCAGTGCACTTCGATCTGTGATCTCATGCTACCTTTCCGAACTGCCATAGAATCTAACGGGGATGCTCCCGAGTAAGGCGCAATGATTTTGGTGTCGCCATTTTTCACGCCGGGCTTAGCAATGGGCATTTCAATCCAAGTAGCATGATTTTATAAAGCACAGTGCACAGGCCTGCTATCTAGGAGGTGCTAGTTTAGCCCAGTGGATAAGACACTCGCTTCTGAGCGTGGGGTCGTAGGTTAGAAAGTCACTAATGCCAACGTTTTTGCTTTTGAATTTATAGTTTTTTTAATTATTATGTTCTCTATAGGAATTAACAAGGCAAAATTAGAACACAGGCGAGAGCTTGCATGGACAAGGAACGTGTGGATAACACAGGACTGTAAGACCGAAAGCAAGGGTGACATGGTGTCGCAGCGATGCCCTCACGCAACACTTGGTGTGCCAGCAGGTGCTCCCTTTCGCTCGTTTTGCTCTGTCGAGGCGCGCACATGACATGGATCCAGCCAATGGGAATTAGGTGCCGCTTCGATGCTACAGACGCCGGCTTTTTTCGCTGAGTGGGCCCCATTTGATGATTTCACATCAATAAAAAAAAGAATATCACGGTTGCTGCTCCCAAGTCACACCATACAGACCATGGCTCAGTTCAGTTCTGGGTGTAGTGCCCACATCAGAAAAGGAAACCAGGAGCTCACCATCAACTCTGCTGTCAGTCACACAGGTGACATGTGTGTGGCTGCTGCATCTACACGGCTCCAGGTCAAAGTAAGGGATCGGCCAACTTCCAACTCGCCAGAATCCTGTCCAGGCTAGTTTCACGGTGCCACACTTTTTTTTTCCACAAAGAGAGCAACAGAAAAGCACAAGTTTTAAAAGGATGAAAAAAAATCGGCAGGAATCTACAAGGTGGAGGAAATTTTCGTGAAAGGGTGAAAGGAAGTAATTTTCACCCACTCAATAGTAGCATAAGGCTACAAATAAAAATCATTTTCTCAGAAAAAAGGCTTTGCAATAAATAAATGTTCATGCTGGGCCACAGATCGAACCTGCCACCACCATTTTTCCAGGGTAATCACTCAACCAGCTGAACTAACCAGGAGGGTGAAAGCAAATCCATGACTGGTTAGCATAGTTGGCAGAGCAGCTGCCATGGATAGGCGAGGGTGCAGCATTCAATGCAAGCACCAAAATGAATGTATGAACGAAGCTTTCTTTCTGAAGAAAGTGTGCGCATTTCCTTTGTGGCTTCATGCTACTTTTGGATTAATTATGCCTTCCATGAGTTTACTTCACTTTCCTGGCACCAAAAACCTTAGACCCAACTTGCTCTCACCAGAATAATTTGCCATGGCTGAAGGCGTGCAGTCATGTGCAGGGAGCATGCTTTGACATAGGACATGCATCAGTGGACATCAGGTAACTCTTTGAAGGAAAGCATCCAGCAGTCAGAAGGAATAAGCAAGCCGAGGAAAGCCTGTGTATGTTACCGCATAAACCAGAATATAAGTCGGGATTTTTTCATGAAAATAACAAGCTCAAGTCACCCCTTGTCTTATACAGCAGTCTTTAGCTGTATGTGAGTTGTCGTCTGGCAAACTATGGCAATCTTGCTGAAGTTATGCACTAGATTTGTTGGTTGCTCAGCGCCAGTTATGCGTTTCGAAAGAAAGTGTGCGGCATTGGAGAGTGCAGAAAGGAAAGCTGCTGAAGTGCAACTCAAGCAAAACGTCATTTTATAGGCGTAAGGCGGTTCACCCGCAGCTTGAGGACACACTCGCAGACTTCGTGCGTGATTGCTGCCGGAGACCGTGCATACAATTTGCTGCAAGCCGTGGAGCTCTCGCGAGACGCTCTGGACTCGAAGCGGCCAGCGACAAACGGTCGTATTCCGAGGACAGTGCTTCTGTAGTCTCCTCCAACAAAATGGGACTATAGCTCTGACGGTGGTACCCGCCGGGGTGGCTCAGTCAGCTAAGACGCGCTGCTGAGCACGAGATCGCGGGATCAAATCCCGGCCACGGCGGCCGCATTTCGATGGAGGCGAAATGCAAAAACGCCTGTGTTCTTGCGTTGTAGTGCACATTAAAGAACCCCAGGTGGTCAAAATTAATCCGGAGCCCTCCACTACGGCGTGCCTCATAATCAGAACTGGTTTTGGCACGTAAAACCACAGAACGAACGAACGAGCTCTGATGGTGGGTGAGCAGTGCCGTTTCGAAAATAAATACGTTTAGGCAATTTTTAGTTTTCTTTTTTTTCCCTTCCTTTTTTCCCACCTATATTTAGGGGCTCAACCTATATTCCCACTCGCCCTATAATCCAGTTTATACGGTAGCTTAAACGGACGCAAAGTGGAGATGCTAAAACTCCCATTGCAGCCCGCCTGACACGGCAGGACACACTTTTTTTTATCCAGTGGCCGTGGCCCTACCAACCAAGCCATGCCATGCTACTGTGCTTGTGGAGCATGCTGGTCCATGTCAAGGGATAACAGGTAGCCTCACAATGAAGACGAGGTGGACAAGGCTTGAGAGGATGGTTGATGCATAAATACAGTAATGCAGGGGTTCTCAAGTACAGTCATCCCACGGAACCCTGCTAAGCTCCATAAAGTGCCAAGGAACCCCCCCCCCCCGAATTAACCGAATGTCGAGATCACGAAAACAATAAACAAATACTTCACTACGTCATCACGCTTCTATTTACTCAATGAATCGTCAAATCTTGTTTCTATTTAGCACAAGACCAGTGCGGAAGCTGAAATTCTCTTCATCTCATGGCTGATTAGCGCTAGCAGCGGCGAAGGCCTCGCGACATCCTTCGCGGCGCGTGTTTTCATCTGAGACGCGCTTTGCACACCAACGGGCGCACATCTCGATTATTTTTTCGTCACTCAGCTGCTCGGCAACAAATTGTCCGTCCATCGCGATGTAGCTGGTGCTTTTTATCTTCGACAGCTTTGCACTGAATCAAAGCGAAACAACCGCGGCCGCTATCGACGATCATGAACGGCGACTTTACGGTTCAGAAGGCAGGCGGCTGACACACGCACAAAGTCAAAACGAAACTACCGTTCGCTGCAAGAAGTGCGGACGAAACTGCGGCCGGTCGCTATCGACGCTGGAATGGGAGGCGACTGCGCAGTTGTGAAGGCACGCAGCCGACGCGCGCATCGAGTGAAAACGAAACTACTATTTGCCGCAACCGCGGCGGACGTAACTGCAGTGGTTATCGACGCGATTAGAGATAACAACTATGCACTTACGGAGGCACGCGGCTAGCCGCCAACGCGGTGTTGCGCGCGGCGATAAATGCAAGAATAAAGGCTTTAAAGGTTAGGCACGAAACGCTTCGGCGTTGCTGTCAGTCACGTGCCGCTTACGATTGCCGCTGAGGACCACGGCGATGCGGACTACGCCGATTCGTTTCGGTTGGATGCTACGCCGTTCTTGCTCTTCTGCGGCACGCATTTTATTTTTTTTTTCCTCCAACGTATACGTCAGTGCGCACACTATCGGCACCGACCCTATCTACAAATAGGAGAAACGCGCATGGTGGTAAGCTACGGCCTCCGAGATTCAAGTGTGAAAGCTTAGGCGCGCTGCCCTGTTCTCAGAGGTTGGGTGGCTAAAAGCTGCTTGCGTATTTATTGCACAGTTCGCGCGTTGCTGTTACGCACTGTGATGTGCTTTTTGACACTCGGGCATGGGTAATGGAGGTTCTTTCGATCAAGCACACCTCGTGTTCGCAGTTTTAGACACTTGTCGACAGCGGGACCAGGGAAAATTTATCAGTGGCTCGCGGAACCCCGAGCAGGGGCCTGCGGAACCCGTAGGTTCCGCGGAACCCACTTTGAGAACCCATGCAGTAATGGGAGAGAAAAGTCGTGGAAATCATAACGAAACAAACAGGTCATAGAACTATAAGTAGAAAAAGATTACGCCAGCAGTAAAATATTCAGCTGTAGTAAGAAACGAAAGATAGCGGCAACGTGACAGATCTCAATATGACATGGAGGGAGTCAAATACTGTGTGTTCTACTCTAATACGGGAACAAAAAAAAGCCCACTTGAGCATGTATGCTCTTGACAAACCTTCCAAATTGGTACACAAAATACATGAAACACGGAAAGTCTATAGAACGTGTAAAACAGTGGTGCTGAGTCAACATGTTGCAGAATGGTAGACATGAAAGGATAATCACGTAAACTTTTCAAGCGAAGCTTGTTTTAACGCACAAATTTTGGTGGCATCCGTGTACGCAAAAAACTATCATCAGCAGCATCACTGTTTTCTTCCGCATCTGGCTCATTGGCGGGGCCCGCAGTTAGTGCTCGTGCTCGGCATGGGCTCGTGCCACTGCTCCTGCATTCATTCGTCATCTGCTTCCACAGCTGGCTGCATTTCCGCTAATCATTCCAGCATAGAATTTCACTTCTCTTCTGTTGTTGTAATGGGGAGGCCGCGTTGACGGGGGGTATGAGCCACTGCTTAAGGCAGTACAAGACATTCTTGCATAACAGACAGATTCAATTTTGAAGCAGTTTAATTTCAAAGAATCACAAGCGGCAATGGTGGGTGCATGCTGCTAACCATGCCGCTGACCAAACACGAGACAATGAACGCAAGCGACAACAGCAGACTGCGGGCATACTGTCAGTGACCTCGTTCTCTCCATCGCAGCCATCGCATCATGGTTAGTTTAGGTGCACCGACCACAAGCTTCACTTTCCCCCATTTTCCGGTAGGGGAGGGGTTGGTTAGTTTTCTAATCCTCATCTCTTCTTTTAAAGGGACACTAAAGGCTGATAAGAGTTTAGGCTGTTAAACTATTCAAAACTCTGTTTTTGCCAATTGAAGTTGATTACTGGAAGAGAACATAAAGGCCAATCTTTTTTTTTAATTTTGTGCCGAAACCTTAGCACGAATACATGAATGAGTATGCTGCCACCAGATTTCAAAGAATTTTCTTATATTTTAGCCATTGTGGTTCAGTAAAGCTTCTCAAAACTTTCCAAGTTTAGTCTTAATCTCCTTTGTTTAGACCACCTTTACCGATAAGCAGTTAACTTGGCCCGAGCAGGCAATGTCAAAATACATGATGTTACAGACTGCTGGCGCAAAAACTTCAAGGCAGTGTTGCCATCAGTGTTCTGTTTCTGTATCTTTTCTGATGATGTGCAAGCGTAATTTATTTTCTCTTTAGTATCTCCTTAAAGGATTACTGACACAAAATTTGTTTCTCGTTCCTTTCTCGAAGAGGCAGCTGTCGACGCTATGATTGCAGTGCAATGCCTCAATTCGCCAGACTCGACAAATCATTATTACATAATCATTCAACGTGTACAAAAGGCACACTGAGTACAGCACAGTTATTACTGTCAAGCAAGAATCCGGTAACATCACAAAAATTAGCAGCAGTGGTCACATATCAATAACTATTGCCAATGAGGCATTTGTCAGACTACACCACAATGGCATACTAAGTTATACATATATATATTGTGGGCGTTTATTACGCACATCTTCCTTATCTGTATGTTATCATCATCATCCACACACTTTTACCTATGCTCCTCTTCGCTTGTATATGTGACCATCATTGCATATGTGCTGCGCTGGTTCGGTGATGAGCTCCCGAACCTAAAAAAAAAAAAAAAACGTCGTCCCACCAACGTCACAAGTAGTGGAGTGTGCTCTTCGATCCTACGTCCTCTGGCCGTCCGGTCTGCCCCTAGAGCTTCGTTCAGGTCGCCGCTTGCGCCCACCATCAGCCAAGATGCCGCAGGACGTGCAGCCTGGCACCTCTATTGCCACCATTCCGACATCGCAAGTGACTCCTTTTATCTTCACCAGCCCCCAGCGTGACCCCCATGTCTTCGCTCGTCTTCACAGAGAGGATGTGGAAAACTGGTTGGACGATTATGAGCGAGTCAGTTCCGCCAAGCAGTGGGATGATGTTCACAAACTTCGCCATGTCGCCCTTCTATCTGTCTGGTGTGGCGAAGACCGTGGTTCTTTAACCACGAGATTGACTTCACGGACTGGACTCGTTTCAAGCACCAGCTTCGCAAAGTGTTCGGCACACCGTCTGTTCGGTTCACTCATTCCAAAAAAAGCCTTGATGCTCACAAACAACACCTGGGAAAGTAGTACACCTCCTACATCGAGGACGTCCTTGCACTCTGCCGACATGTGAATTCGTCAATGTCGGAGTCAGAACAGGGTACGCCACATTTTCAAAGGCATTGGAACTCTCGCCTTCAATGCCCTCGCCACCAAGAATCCGGCTACCGTCGCTGACGTCGTCACCACTTGTCAGCGCCTCGATGAGCTTGAGTCTGCCCGCTTACAGCTCGACTTTAACGATGCCCATTCTACGGTGGACAACGATCTACGTACACTGATACGCACGCTCATACGCAGAGTTGCAATTGATGGGCTTAACCTCACCTTCAACGTGTCCCAGCCAGCCTTTTGGTGCATCATTGTGTGACACTATCAGGGAAGAACTGGCATCCTTGACCTGTGCTGTGCCAGTACAAGCCCCTGTCCCTCACGCACTACAGACTACCACACTACCGACATACGTGCAAGTTGCTGCCAAGCAGCTCGGCCACGTCACTTCTCCGTTGCCGCTACCAACTTACGCGTCGGTTGCTACTGTGCCCAAGGTTAACTTCCCTTCATCGGCCCACCTGTCCTCACTGTCACCCGGTACACCGAACACCCCCTACTACCCACCTTGGCGTCCGTCTCATCCTACGTGCTATTATTGCGGCTATTGCGGCCACATATCACGTTTTTGCCGCAAGCACCAGCAAGACGAGCGTCGGGGCTACGATATGTGTGAGCGCGATTTTTAAAGTGTGGCCTCTTACCAAGGGTGGCGTTACTCTTCACTTTCGCGGCACTCTCTATCTCCGCCTACACCACCTGAAGCACGTGGCGCTTACCGTTCAGCCAGACGCCGTTCCCCATCGCCCTTCCGCCGCTCATCGTCACCACTTCGGCCTGCCTCACTTACCTCTACCGTTCGCGCGGAAAACGAAGCGACGCAGTTTCCGGAGGAAAAACTGCATACACACATAAGACTGAAATTCCTCCAGCGCGCCCATCCAATATGATTCGTGTGTATGTTGAAGGAGTGCCCGTGGATGCTATAGTGGATACTGGTGCGGCTTTGTCTGTTATGAATGCTCCTTTGTGTTCCCGTCTAAAGAAAGTTACGCCTTAAGATGGTCCCACACTGGTTGCAGCCAAAGGGAACACTATTCGACCTTCTGTACTGCGCGTGTACTTATCGATGACATAGTTTGCTGTATGTGATGGAGAATGTACCCGTGCTCTCACCAGCTGATTTTGGGATGGGATTTTCTTTCTTCTGCATCTACTGCTATTTGTTGTGGGCAGCGTGTGGTATACTTTACAGACACCGAACACTTGCTTGGCGAAGAAACCCACAAGCCATTTCACCTGAGCGCTGCAGAAGATGCGGAACTACTCCCAGGACGAAACCAAGTTGTTAGTTACCCTCCTATCCAAGGACATTGACCATGGTGACGTCTTGGTGTTCCCTTCTTCCCGTTGCCTTACTAAAGGCATAGCATTTCCATCAGGAGTTGTTCGATTCCACCATGGATCTCCACTGGTCACTGCCACGAACGAAACACCAGAAAAAATCCTACTTCCACAAGGCACAACCGTTGCCTGCGTCGCCGATCTGGAGTCTGTCTGCATCTTGCCGCTTACAACAGTCTCATCTGGGGACCCATCTTCTGGCGATTCTTCTTTGGCCACCGCCCTTACAGCAGACATCAGCACTGATTTGAAACCCGCGCAGACACAACAGCTGCTGGCTTTTTTGAAAAAGCACGCTGACTCTTTCGACGTCTATTCCTCGACCTAGGGCCAAACAACTGTTGCAGAGCATCGTACTCTGACAGACGGCACATCTATCGTGTGGCGCCGCCCGTACCGTGTGTCACTAGCCGAGTGGAAAATCATCAAATGCAATGTCGCCGACATGCTGGAACGCAAGATAATTCGCCCCTCGGCTAGTTCTTGGTCGTCTCCTGTTGCCTTGCTCCACAAAAAAAAAAGATGGCTCCGTGCGCTTTTGTGTCCATTACCAGGCGCTCAATAGTGTATTCGAATAGACGTCTACCCTATGCCGCGCATTGACGACGCCTTTGATTCCCTCCAAGGTGTGGAATACTTTTCCAGCCTGGATCTGCGTTCCGGCTATTGGCAAATCCCCATCCACGAAGATGATAAAGAAAAAACAGCGTTCACAACCCCCGATGGACTGTACGAGTTCAACGTAATGCCTTTCGGGCTGTGCAACGCGCCCGCGACTTTTGAGCACATGATTGACACCGTGCTGCATGGCCTGAAATGGAGGACCTGCCTTTGTTACCTGGACGACACTGTCATTTTTTCATCCTCATTTCCTCAGCGCCTGCAACGCTTGGATGAAGTTCTGACGTCCTCACCTGCGCTGGTCTTCAGCTGAACACCAAGAAATTCCGTTTCGCCAGCAAAGCCATTAGGATCCTGGGTCATGTCGTGAGCAGGGCTGGCATTCAGCCGGACCCCGACAAGATTGCTGCAGTCCTTCGCTTTCCTCGTCCTGACAGGCCCAAAGACTTGTGCAGTTTCCTTGGCCTCGCCTCGTATTTCCATCATTTTATACAGAACTTTGCCTCCATCGCAGCTCCATTACACAGGTTACTAGCTTCCGTTGTACCCTTTCTGTGGTCCCGGGAATGCGAATTGGCGTTTGCACGCTTGAAAGACGCCGTCACGCCTGCACCTGTGCTTTGCCATTTTGATGAGGCCGCACCGACTCTCCTACACACAGACGCTAGCGGCCGCGGTATAGGTGCTGTTCTTCTGCAACGCGGGAACCCTTCACGAGAGCGAGTCATTGCATACGCCAGCTGTGTACTCAGTGCTTCCAAAAGGAACTATACGATCACTGAGCAAGAGTGCCTGGCTGTTGTATGGTCGATACAGAAGTTTCACCCCGATCTCCACGGCCGTCATTTCACCATCGTTATGGACCACCACGCCTTATGCTGGCTTTGCACACTCAAGAACTTGTCTGGATGCCTGGGTCACTGGATTTTACGCCTCTGTATGATTTTGAAATTGTTTACAAGTCTGGAAGGAAACACCAAAACACCGATGCTCTTTCTCGCTGCCCGCTTCCTACGACCCCGCTCGACGCCTCTGCAATCACTTTGTACATCACCAGTTTGACCGACACTTCTACGGTTTCCTCCCTAGCCTCAATGTACCAACTGCCTTTAGATGACGATCAGCCCGACTTGCCTCTCGTCAGCTGGCTGACCCGTACTGTCAACACTTCATCGATCACATCTCTGGGGTTTCTCGTCCACCTAACAGGCGCTTCCGTTGCCAACTTGCTCACTTTAAGCTGGACGATGGCGTGCTGTATCGCCGTATTTACCATCCGGACAGGCTACGCTGGGTGCCAGTTCTACCATGATCTCTTCGACTTCGTGTCCTGAATGCCTGTCATGATGATTTGACAGCTGGCCACCTTGGGTTCTATAAAACTTGTGACCACATTCGAAGTCGTTTCTATTGGCCTGGCCTTTCTGCTAGCGTTGCGAGATACGTCGCTTCCTGCTCTCCCTGCCAGCACCACAAACTCCCAACATCTGCTCCTGCCGGCCAATTACAGGCGGTGCCCCACAGCGCCATTCGAGGTTGTTGGGATCGACCTTTACAGGCCCCTTTCGGTCACTACTGCTGGCAATCGATGATAGTGACTGCCGTCGACCATCTGACACGCTACGCTGAGACAGCTTCTGTGCTTACTGGCTCTGCTTCAGGAGTTGCTCACTTCGTTCTTGAAGCCATCATTCTAGGCCATGGTGCTCCTCGCGTACTGCTCAGTGACCGTGGAAAGGCGTTCCTTTCACAACTGCTAAATGAAGTTCTTCGAGCCTCCGGCACTGCCCACAAGACAGCTTCTAGCTATCACCATTAGACTAACGGCCTGACCGAGAGGTTCCATCACACACTTGCTGACATGATCGCCGCTTATATTCAACCAGACCTCAAAAACTGGGATCTCCTTTTACCATTTGTCACTTTTGCCTATACTACGGCCGTGCAGCACACAACTGAGTACTCGCCATTTTACCTCGTTTATGGATGCTCCCCTACTTTCTTTCTGGACGTTTCATTCTTCACCTTTAAGGGCAAATCATCTCTATCCCCCCCCCCCCCATCGTGCGAAGAATGTTTCCCGACTCGACCATTGTCTCCAGAGTGCTCGCCTGAGGCCAGACAACAAGACTGAAAAAATATTTACGACGAATGTCATCGCGTTGTATCTTTTCGACCTGGTGACGAGGTCCTGCTTCTGACTCCGTTCGCACGCCTGGTTTGTGCGAAAAATTCCAGCCACGGTTCATTGGGCCGTACATAGTCCTTGGACAGACTTCGCCTGTCAACTACCGTGTAACTCCTCTTGACGCGCACACAGACCGCCGTTGCCGCAATACCGAGGTTGTCCACATCTCCCGCATGAAGCCCTTCACGCGGTGTGCCTCGACACCTTGATGGCCGGCCAGGATGGCTGCTTTGATGTGGGGGGAAATTAGTGTGGGCGTTTATTACGCACATCTTCCTCATTTGTATGTTATCATCATCCACACATATTTACCTATCTTCGCCTGTATGTGATCATCATCATCATCGTGTATGTGCTGTGCTGGTTCGGTGACGAGCTCCCGAACCTAAAAAACGTCCCACCCAAGATGTCACAATGTTTTTTTTTCAATAAAGATAACTCGGTAGTTTCTTTACTTGTTTTATCAATGCGTTGATATAAAACTGAAGCACGCCCGAATAGGAGCTTACAGGCCAGAGATGTTCAGATGAATTAGCGCAACAAACGGACAATCATGCGGAATGAACATGAGCACTTTCATGTTCGAAAGCACTCATTTAACTGAAAATTATGCAAGTCCAACGAGCCCAAATCTTTGTCTTCTTTAAGCAAGAACACCAGTGGTAAAATGTCTCACAGTGCAATTTTGTATGAAGAGGCATAGGAGACATTACTTGTACTAGTCGAAGTGTAGAAATGATAAAGGGAAATGAAATTGGACGAAAAAAACAAAAACAAGTTACTGCAGGTGGGAACCAAACCCACAAATCTTTGCATTAAGCATGCGATGCTCTTGAAAACTGAGCTACCGCGGCAGGGTTTCTCATTCCACTCTCTTGGTATCATATATATGTACCAGATAAACATATACCACCACTCGCGGCCAGGGTGGTAGATGTAGAACACCACAGGTATCATGCAGAAAGTGAGCTTCGGTGTAGGTGGGAACCGAACTCGCACCTTCTGGGTTGGGAATTCCCATCTGCAGCAAGTTGCTTTTCATTCACTTTCATAATTTCCCGTCGCTTTTCTACATTTCAATTTTTTTTAATGCAAACAAGTTTTTTACCCTATGCTCTTCTTGGCTTATTGTCTGTTGGCTACATATGATTATGACCTACAAGAACTGGGCCCATCAGTTTCCCTTTTTGCGCAGCACAATTTTGTTGTTTGCCAGGTTTGTTTATAAATGATACACAGCAAGTCAAATGTAATTTGGTTACATTATGCAGTGCACAAATGATTGATATCACAATACACTCTGCTGCCCTAAGAGATTACTGTGTTGGTGCTTTGTCTCTGTATAACTGCATTTCTTGCTTTAGTTTCTGGTTTGTTTTTCTTTCCTCCCTCATGTATGCCCATTTATTGCCGCGAGATCGCTATAATGTAGTCCTGTTTTCGCAGCTTGGTTTATGTGTACAAGGTTTTAATGCAAGTGTGAATCTATCTGCCTTGTGATATCAATGACTAAGTATGCAAAACTTACAGATAGCCAAATGTCCAAAAATTTGCAATGTGCAGTGCATTTTATCTCTCTCACTAATTTTTTAGTGGCGACAAGTTATTTCAAGTGGTAAATTCACTTCTAGTCATACTGATATGCCCACACAACCACAGCCTAGGATTACTATGCCAGTGACATTATATTCAGGCTGCTTAGGTTGAATGAGAATTCAAATGGCAAAAAAAGGAAAGAATGAACATGATGAATTCAGTATTGTTAATGATGATCCTAATCAGTCTTTCATAAGCTTGGTACGAAGCACTTGAACTGTTAATTGTTACATATACACACTGAACCATCATCATCATAATCATTCTATCTTAAGTCCACTGCAGGACAAACTTTTCCCAGAGATCTGCAGTTGCTTTTTCCTTGCATTAACCCAGCACACTGCAAATTTTATATTCTCATCTATCTAATCTTCTGTTACCTTTGACTACATTTCGCTTCTTTTGGTGGCCTTTCTGTTACTCATAAGACTGTCGGTTATCTATTGTATGCATCATATGAAAAGCTCCACTCCACCTCTTGAACTCACAACCTCAACCATAACATCATCTCTGTGTGTGATGTCTACGTTGCCATCTTTCAATCTCTTAACAATGCACCTGCTTAATATTATCATTTAATTAAATTTTGCCAAAGTAATGCAATTTGCCATGGTAATGAAAAGAAAATAAGAGTACAGAGGACACCACACAATGGAGTTTCACATTATTAGTCTGAAAGTACCACTGGTGCATGTTCCCACTCTGTCCAATGCCTCCTTTACTAGATACCTGCCGTGTTGCTCGTTTTCCCATTGGAGCGGAGGTTCCCGTGGTTAGGTTAGATCTGCTACTCTCCTCTTTCCTCCTCTCCCCCTGGGAGAGGAGGAAAGAGGAGAGGGGCCGGAACCAGCTTCTCAGCTCACGCGGCAGGCATCTTCTAAAGGAGGCATTGCTTTGTCATCTACGAAGATTCAAAATTATCCACGCATCAACATATAGTACCTATAGGGTGGATTGCCGAACCTCTATATGACCTCATTTTTATGCTGAGAAAGAAAAAAGCATTTGAATCACATCTCAATGTAATTGGACATGAGGTTAGAACAGATAAAATTGGTCTCACATCATTTTCTACCCCAGGGTAAAATTTGTGGGCTTGTTAAATAGAAGCTGAAGCAGGTGCCCAGTGCAGGAGTGTCGTCACACAGACCTTTTTTTCATGGGCGCTGCCATATTAGGTAGGCAGGGTTGCCATCTATGGTAGTCGGCATGCTGGCTTGGGCGAGCGCACCGTGTTGTATGACAGGTACAGGCTTGGCAGCAGCTTCTAGCGGTTCTTGTGCTTGTAGTATGACATCACGTTTTCTATGTGGGTAATAGTTCTGCGAAACCTACTGAAGTGTTTTAAGTCGGCATGGTCAGGGTTTCTGCTGGCGTTGAGGCAGACAGAGCACCAGAGCAATGTGAACCTGCAATCAGCCTTGGAGATCAGTTGTGTATTTATGAAAATTTGTTTCACGAATGTGACCTTAGTGCACCATTTTCACTAATTCTAAGCTGTGGTTCAGCAGCAATGAGTTGTTACGAAACATATGACAATCCTAATAGCGGTTACCATTCTACAGTGGCATAAGTTGTGCTATCTACTTTGACAAGCATTCAAATTGTGATGAGATACACTACATGACTATCTCATCTTTAGGACGAGGTTTCCACCCCCGAATAAATGGTTTTGGTTAGTAACAACAGCATACTCTACAGTGTGAATCACACCTGATGAGTTGTTGAGCGACTAGCTGCAGACTACGTGAGCGTCCGACGAAGTGGTAGATGCTGCATTACAGATCTGTTTGTTCTATATTCTATATAAATAAATATAATATATTCTATATAAATAAGGCCTACTGGCCTTATTTATTTTTCGTTGGAAATCTGTGTGCATAGCAGCCCACAGGCGAAGTGAGAAAGGCACCCAGGCAAGGGAGGCTTGCTTAGTTAGAGATACCACCAAATTTGTCTTGTGTCTATCAGGGCTAGTGTGGTCTATTCCTTTGATCATCTGTATATTTGGTCAAATGTACATGGGGAAGACTGGCCGGCCGGTGCCTCAACATGCATCCAGGAGAACACGTTAATCATCACATTTCACTCGAAAGGCCAGTATGCTCGCTCGACATGGCCGTGCATTGTCGTGATAGGGCTTCAGGCCGGATTAAGATTGTTGATCTGTTTTCACAAACGGGGAAAGAGTGCCAAGAGAAATCAGTGAGGCATACCGCATAAATGAGACGTGTGAGCCAGCTTCGTTATCAATGCATGAAAAAGCACCCTTTTATGATGACAAGGGAACAAAATTAGTCTGTGCTTATCTACTTTTTTTAATGCAAATACTGTTTATCGTGATTTTATGCCTTTGTATTACAACTTCCGCCTTCCCTCTGATAGGACTTGCGCAAGATATAAGCACACATCCAGTTTTATTGTTAATTTGAATCCTTCCATCAAAATAAAAAGTCCCTTTTTAACAGCATTCATGTTGTACGGTTTCCCTTCCCTCTCTGTAAATTCTGTCATCAAAGGTTGCGTGAACTGACCGGCAAACTCATAAGGATACTACAAATTGCACCTAGCCAACACAGCTGGTTCTCAGAAAATGCACAAATATGGTGATAGGTATCTGTTGGCATACTGTAGCAATAGTAGGTGCAAGCTAACTTACACATTGTTGCAATACTTCAGTTCTCACAGGGCTACAATGCTTTAGACACCACAGCAGTAAATGTAAGTGCACAACAAAAACAGGCAGGCACATCAATCATAAATTTGACTTCAGCAGTCACAACATACGCTGTTTCATGTAGCTAAAATACTAGCTAATATGTAGAAAGTATATGCACAAGTATACTTACCATAGATACTTGCCTACCCAACTTAACACTATAAGAGTTGCAGTGCATATGGTGCTTGTTCTAGACACCGGTATTTTTGTCAAAATACTTTTACAATTAGATATAGCACTTTGTATTCATCTACCCAGTAATAGAAGTCTTACCGATAGCATTATAATTTGGACTTGCTGGTTAACATTTTCTACCTGAACAGCGCCAAGTAGAATGAATAATTTTAAAGGACTGCCCACTGTGCTGATGAAACACAGGATGAAATGGAACACATGGAAAGGGACCCAAAGTATTACAAATAATTCTTGAGAGCTGTAGAATTAAGCCTTGGTTGGTTGATTAACACTATTAAAATTACACTAGTGTCAATCAGAATGTTCTGTGTGGTTATGTTGAAATCAAATGCATTTGATGAGCAACATTGCAATAACCAGCAAATGCCATAAGAGCAAGCAGACATTTAAGCACTATGTGCGAAGTAGTGTGCTTCTTTAATGAGACCGTATCAATACACTGAACTATCTACCAGCTAACTCTGTGGTCTATGCTGTATTGACTTAAAGTGGAAAACAATGTAACTGGACAGACTCGCAACTGCTACAATGCCTACTTGCATGCATCGGAATAGCTTGCCATGAATATAAACTAAAACAGCAAGCTTACTAGAAAACACCTCACTGGTGTAGTAGCTGCAGCACAGTTAATACTGGCCTTCATGTATCATTTCAAGAAGTTCCAAGCTCGTCAAATGTGCATTTGCCAGTGGTATTTATTCTGGGGACAAGACTAGCTGCAGCTGAATAAATATGTTAAACAATGCTAAGCACGCCGTGCGCTTAGACCTGTGACAAACTTGGCCCACTACACCTTGAATTCTTACATACACAGATACTGCATGAGCGTGTAGCATAAACAGATGAAATTCGGAAATAAAAGCTACAGCATGAAAAACAGTTTTAAAACAATGAAACCAAAATAAAAAGTATTGAATACACTGTGTACTTAGCAAAAATGAAATGTTAATCGCAGCCAAGCGGTTGTTGAAAGAAAAAATGCTCATCCCAACATGTTGGGTCTAGTTTTCTGATAGAACATGATAATGTGTGCAAAACAGCTACCAACACGAATAAGCAACACGTTGCATAAATATTGAGTCAATTTAGTAAGCTGTGTTGATTAATACGTCGACTAACTTATCGACGAATGATACTGAGATCCTACTATTTGGAACACGTACACTTCGTACATACCTGACTCGACCATCCAGATTACACGTTGCACCACGGCAGCCATAGCCAAGGAGTCCCCTCCGTTATGTGGTCACAGCCTCGCCACTACAAAATAAGTTATGTGTTAACTTATAGCAGTAGCCCATTAAAGCTGTCACATGGTGAACACATGCGAGGAGCACCTAAAAATAGTCACGAAAACAATGTTAGCACTAGTGCAGGGTGGCAACAGTGCACATGATAATAGGGCCCCCTTCATCTCAGTAAAATTTTCAACACACGCAGGAGCAGCACATCACAAAGAAATGTTTCTTTACATAACAATTCATTTCTTTTTTCTTTCATAAGCAACTTACCCGTCATGTTTAGTTGCATATAAATTATGTCAACACACCTTGTCTTAAAAAGTAAGCTGTACTAGTAGCAAGCTGTGATTTTTTTTCTCATAAACTGCTTGTAAACCGAAAACCTCATAAGCAGAGATTATTTACGACGTCGAAGCATTTATAAGCGAGGACACGGGATTGCAGTAAGAATCGGTGAAGCACATGGTAGCTATTATGCAACTTCAGCAGAAAAGGGGGAGCTCACGCACAGGCGCACATGATGATCACAATTATTTCTGAACGTAATATTTCTGATCGGAAGAAGACGCTTATCAAGATTTTCAATTTCGCATTGAGGCAATAAACTCGCATAACTAATTGTGCCAACCGGCGCTCAGCA